>NC_051063.1:25788859-25813640 GCF_004664715.2 Peromyscus leucopus | reverse complement strand
GAATAAGATGGTTACTTCTACAGAACACCAAAACTAAATATGTGTGAAAGTTCCATAAGGAAACTGTTACTTTCTATGTGTGATTAATCTTGGTTATCAACTTGGTCAGATCTGAGATCAACTAAGAGACATGTCCAGGGTGGATCTCTGAAGGTATTTTCTGGAAGGATTAACTGAGGGGAGGGATTCTCTCCCAGAATGGGCATCACTCTCCAGTGGGCAGCAAGAATAAAGATGACTGGTGGGGCAAGCAAGGTAGCTTTCACCAACTTCTCTCTTGGTTGCTCATTGCATCTTCACTGTTGCTGCATTAGCTGCTCACAATAGAACACAGCTTCCTTTACTTTTCAAGGACTGAAGACCAGTGGCTCTTCGGAAATCCTCCAGTATTTTAGAGACAGACTGGGACTTCTGAGCCATCCTGTCCTGTGAACTGAGCAGCCTCCTCTCCCCAGCATGCAGTCACCCATGTTGGATTACTCAGAGCATATTGTGAAAACCCATCTAGTAAACCCCTTTGTAATCAGTGTCCATGCTATTGGTTCTGTTACTCTGAAGAATCCTGACTAATATGGTATGATAACATTAAATTACTCTGAAAAAATTATCCATCAGTTTGTGAGCATTCAGCTCAAAGGATTTGTCTTCTATATAACAGTCACATTATTTGCTCAAAGTTGTCAATGGCACAGGTCTGTGTCAGAGCACATGTTTAGCATGGATAGGGCCCTGGGTGCAATCCACAGCACCAAAGAAGTTAATTAAAACAGTAATTTTGAATGAAAGGATGAGTGTGTACACAGTCATGGAAATAAGGAGTCTCGTGAGAAAAGTGAATTCAAATTATAAAATGTTTCACAAAAAAAGTGCTATTCCAGCGCTTGTACTTCACCACATCAAAAGCAGATTTCAATCAAGGTATGTGTCTGATTCTTTTGTAGGCTCTAATGTTCAAAACTACACAGGAGGCTTTGAAGAAGCAACATCAGGCAGAGGCTAATTATACAGACTCCAAAGCCTGTAGACTTGTGGAGAATTCTCCTATAAAATATATGCTCAGACTGCTAATAAATCTCCGTCCATAGAGTGCTTGCTGTGCATGTATGGAAGCCTCAACTTGATCCCCAACACAGGCATCTGACTGTGATCCCAGGCACACATGTGAAAGCTAGGTGTGCCGACACTGGGGAGCCAGGGACAGACAGATTCCTGAGACATGCTAGCCAGCCAGCCCAGCTAAATCATTGCGTTCCAGGTTCACTGAGAGGTTGTTTCTCAAAAGTAAGGTGAAGGGACAGTGGGAAGGCTTAGTGGGTTAAGCCTGATGACCTGAGGTTGATTTCATGTACCCACATAGTGGAAGTAGAGAACTGATTCCAGCAAGTTGTTCTCTGACTTCTGTTGTGTGTGTGAGTAGATAGAGAATGACAGAGGAAGACCCTTGATGTTAAGCCCTTTTAAGCCCTTGCTTCTTCATAAACTCATACACACACCCACACATGCCTGTACACCTGCATGCATACTTATACACACATGTGCACACACACCAATATGCACATACACACACACTAACATGCACACCTGCATACATACTTGTACAAAATGTACACACACCAACATAGATACTCACATGTATGCACATCTGTAGTCAAACCCATGTGAGCCTCAATTTTCTAACTTGGAAAACAAGTAAAACAAAACACACCTCTTTTTTTTAAAAACACACACACACACACACACACACACACACACACACACACACCTCTTTTTGGACTATTATGAGCACCAAACAGGATGATATATGGACATGCAGAGAACAGGGTCACGTATTTGGTGAGCATTAAGTGTATCCCTATACTATAAACATACAGCACACTTTTAAATTCTAGGAAGAGCTTCGTGCCTTAGTCTCAAATAAAAACTCCTAGCAAGCTAGTATCCTTTTAAATTTCTATGTACAATAATCAGAGCACATTTTGTTTGCAAAGTATCTTTCCAGGAAACAGGACAAGAAGGTTTTGTCCTTATTTTGCAATGGATGGAGAATAGACATTGTTCATTCCAGGATTCTCTCTTCTCCCCAGTGTCATCTGCCCAGTGTAACTGAACCAAAATGTAATGGGAATAAATGCCAGAGTTGATAAGAAACTATATAATAGATGTTCAAGTGAAATATTATATACAAAATAATAATGGAGGAATATCAGAGAAATCAGAGCTCCATAGTTTGCTTTAATTTCTCCTTGAATACTTCTAGTGATTAAGAACTCAAAAAATAACCTAACCAGTTTTAAGAAACTAGACAGACTGAGACTTCCTCCCTGCAATCTCTCTGTTTAAAGATGGGAAGGAGCTATTTGCAGCAAGGCTAGAAGAAAGTTTATTTGCTGCTGCCAGAGAAAGAAGCCTAATGAGAAATGCCTCACATTGTTGTACAGCTGCATTGCCATGTAGACTTATTTATTCCCACACCATGAGAACTCATCATAGTAGGAGGCTAACTTCAAGAGTAGAGAGGGAAATTCACACACTGTACTTGACTGACTGTCTGGTGAGAAGCACACCCAGTCATTAGGCTTAATTAGAAAGAAATTAGATAAGATGATATCGTACTTAAATTGTCATATATGTTAACTAGCTTCTTTGTCTACTAAATACAATTTGTATCTTTGGCACCAGCTGTCACTAGTATCTGGATTCTGGTATATGGGGGAAATGTGTTAAAAAGGGAGGGAGTCATAGTTCATGTGTTTCCATTTCTTTGACTATTTGTCCCTGTGCTTTATCCAACCTTGTTTTCAACAATTCTCGCTCATATAAACCCTCCTCTTTCTCACTAATTAGACTCCTGGAACTCCACCCAGGGCCTAGCTGTGGATCTCTGCATCCAGATCCCTCAGTTGTTGGATGGGGTTTCTAGCACGACTATTAGGGTGTTTGGCCATCCCATCACCAGAGTAGGTCAGTTCTGACTGTCTCTCGACAGTCCATTGTGGGGGTATCTTTGTGGATTTCTGTGGGCCTCTCTAGCACTTTGTTTCTTCCTTTTCAAGGCTGAGGGGCCCCCAACTGGATTAGGCCCTCTGAATAGGTGAGACAGTTGATTGGTTTGATCTGTTTGGGAGGCATCTAGGCAGTGGTACAGGTCCTGTGCTCATTGCATGAGTTAGCTGTTTGAAACCTGTGGCTTATGCAGGGATCCTTGGCTCAGTCTTGGAGGAGGGGACTGGACCTGCCTGGAACTGAGTCTACCAGGTTGATCTCAGTCCTCAGGGAGGCTTTGCCCTGAAGGAGGTGGGAATGGAGGTTGGGCTGGGGGGAAGGGGAGGGAAGCAGGAGGGGGGAGAACAAGGGAATCCATGGCTGATATGTAGAACTGAATGGTATTGTAAAATAAAAGAAAAGGGGGAAAAAGGGGAGGGAGTCAAGAGACAAAGAAAGCCAAGGAGACTTAAGTAGATTTGTCTTTAGGCCAGCTCTTAAGTTAGAAGAAAACTTGAGTCAGACAATAGGAACAAGGGACATAGTCAATCACACTTCCCTTACATGACCACAGAATAAGTCCCCTCCACCTGGTAATCTGAAGGGTGATAGACTCCATCTCTGAATGCCTTGGGCAGAGTGAGGGGGAGGGGAAAGAGAAGAGGGAGGGAGAATGAGTGGTTTTTAAAATGACCATAGTACTTGCTCCCATGCATTGTCTTTGAAGGGTTCCCATGCAACCTTCATGGAGAAGAGAAATTTCAAGACATTAAGACCTGAGTGATATTATAATATTAATTTAATTAGAGTAAAAGACTGTGTGTCCACAGTAAATATTTCTCAGTTCTGAGAAATGAGACAAAATAAATTGAAAGAGCATCATTTACAGAAGTCTTTCTTCTTGTTGGGAGATTCCCTTAAATTTTTTAGGGATGAATTCATGAGAAGGGTCTATTTGTATGAAAAAAATGACCATTATTACCATTACAACCCTCCATTTTTGGGTGAGCACTCAGCAAACTTGGAATTTATTAAAAACCACACAGCTACTAAGGTATAAGGGATGACTTAGACCCGAGTCTGTTTGTCTCAAGACAGTGAGTGTTTCTCTACTGCCCTAGTATCAGAAAAAAAGCACATTAAGAGTTTGCATAAATACTCAAGAAAATTCCAGTGTGTAATGGAACTCATCTAGAAATGGAAGACTTATACACTGCTTGTGGAAGTATAAACTAGTGTAACCCCTATGGAAATCAGCATGAGGTGTTCTCAAAAATCTAAAAGTAAAACTACTAAATGACACAGCTATATCATCCCCCCAAAACCTCAAAACACATATCACAGAGATTTTTATAATTGTGTAATTACCATTGTTGAAAAAATTTATGTGTACGTGTGTGGCTGTGTGAGCTTATGTGTCCAACATGCATGCAGGATCCTGCAGAGCAGAAGGGGGCACCCCATTCCCTGGAACTAGTTATAGATGGTTTTGAACTGTCATGTGTGTGATGGAATTAGGACTTCTGGAAGAGCAGCCAGTGCTCATAACCCCTGAGCTACCTCTCCAGTCGCCTCACAGAGATTCTTATTATATGTCCATGTTTATTATAACATAATTCACAACAGACAAGTTGTGGAACTAACCTAGATCAAACAATACAGGGATTTAAAAAAACATGTTTTATGTACGTAATAGAATATTTTTAGCCATAAATACGAATAAAGATATGTTCTTTGTAAGAAAATAGATGCAGCTAGAGATAATCATATTAAGCAAATTAAGTCAGTCTCAGACAAATACCATATGTTTCCTCTCATTTATATAGATCCATAAAAGCATGTCTGTATACATGACATGAAGGTAGACGTGAAACTGTCTGGACAAACAAAAGTGATTAATGGGAGGGGAAGGAAGTAATGGTAGAATCCAGGCACATGGGGAAACACATTCAGTGTATAGCATATGTATGTATGGAAATGTTCTCATATAACACACTAACACATCCAGTGAACAGAGAAAGGAGAGATGTTGTAGTTAAAATACAATTTCAAAAATAAACAAAAAAAATAGAAAAACATAGGCCTATCTTAGGATCCCTCCCCACTCAGGAATGGAAACAACAACAAAATCTTGTCTGCAGAACAATGCTCTTCATGGAAAGCTCAGGCCGCTATATGCTATCAGAAATTGTCTCGGAACTGGCACTGGCTGGAAAGAATCATTTCATTGCTATTTGTAATTCCTCCTTAAGAAAGGTGAGCGAAGAGGAAAGTGCAATCTATTATCTCCAGATAAGCCACCTGAGGAAAATCAAAAGAAAGGCTTTCAACATTCTACAGATTCTGTGTGTTTGTTCCTAGTTGCCTGGATATGCAAAGCAGATATGCAACCATCATTTCCATGAATACTTTAAATGGATATGTATAGAGACAGCTGATACTCCCTATTAACCACATCACCCTATAAACTGGTCTGAAGCATCAATTTCAGCTTTTTTTTTTTATCCTACTGCTGGTTTTCTTTTCCATTTCAAACTTCTTCTCTTTTGGATAGCAAACTTGGATAGCACTGTTTGTCTTCTTGACTATCTTTGAAATAGGTCCTGGGCGAAACTAGTACATCTGCAGATGCTATCACTTTTTCACATGGTTCTTTATAATTAGCAGCCTCAAGGGATTCACAACAAAGTCTTGAGCACAAATTTATTCAGGACCCTGGGTTCATCAAAACGTGGCAATAGGAAGTGCTTATGAAGGCCCAGTTAAAGCTCCTCTGAATGTTTTATGAAAATCATGAAATTTATCTACTTATAAAAAATGAAAATGCATTTCAATAGTACAGTATTGAGATACAAAACACCAGTACCTCTCCCATCATTGCATTAAGGTCTGTTAGTCAGTCTCATGGACAGATGCCATGCATCAAGTGCCATGGTGGTTGGAAAAAGGTCAGTGGGCTTGAAAGAGGTAAATTTGTTTTTCTTCTTGCAATCATGTCAACAATTACAATATATCATGTCTATTTTACTATCTCTTTTTTCTTGTCGTTCAGATAAAGCAAATTCAAATTTTCTAAAGGATTCTGACACACAGATGTGCCCAAACGAACTTTCTCTATAGCATAATCACGCTGAGAGTAAGGGTTGAAGGTATTCACATTTAATCAGAAATGCATACTTTTTGAACAAAGCATGGTGACTTTTGCCTGTGATCTCAAACTCAGGAAGCAAAGACTAGAGAATTGCCTCAAATTTAAGGTTGTGGAATACATAAATCCAGGTATATCAGGAATCAGTCTCAGTCCTAGGATTTCAGCAGGAATGCTAACCATAATGAGAAGACAATTCTATTTCCAGTCATAAATCTTTAGACCCATAAATCTTTGATTTATCGAATCATTTGTTCAGCAAGTATCTGTGGTGCTTCTTATTCTGGAAACACAGACTGAGATATGATGCAGTCACTGATGTGGCTAGAGACTTTTTTGAGCACAGTAACTAGCAGCTCCTATTGACTAGCCTTACAGACAAATGAGAAATACAAACTTTAGGAGAAAACAAAGCAATTACATTCATATATTTGAAGTTTTACTTAGTATGGTCTTTCCACGAGCTTCTTAGAAATAACATGGAATTTTTTATCTTAAACTTATTCTTTTTTTAAGGCCTCATCCAGCACTATCACTACCACCAGCATATCCATCCTATCTGCATTGCAGACTATATGTCAAATGGTAAGTATGATTGGAAAAGAATCTAATCCAAGATTTTTCTAGAAGAAATGCCACTGTAATCCTGTTAGGGAATAGTTGCAGGCATTAATCATGGACAGAAGTGCTTCAAGCCATCTGGCATTCTCAGTTATTCTTAGAGTGCCTGGGGAGTGGGGGGGGCTAGAGGACATTACAGTGAATTCAGGTTTGCTCACAACACTGACTCATCCAAGCTCCAAACGCTTCACATTTTGGAAGTTTTCCCTTTTTTTCCCCTCGTTTCTACTCTTTAAGAAATTGTTATCTGATATCACATTAAATCTACTGGGCAATGCCCATAAGCTTTGCTTCACTGTCATATCAATTACATTTACAGACTCATGTGATACTCTCAGGTACTTTGAATTACGTGAAAGCTGACAGTATATGTGTAAACCAGACCTGCTGTCTGTGCTGTGTTCCCATCCCACTCCAAGTGTTAGGGCCCTATGCTTGAGGTCCCCTTCCCCTAATCATGTGACCAAATGACACTTTGCAATCTGGATCAGCAAAAATGACACCATTGTTTCAGAGGAAAGTACCCTGAAACTCAATCTCAAATCAAGTATTTTATTAAAAATTCCCATTACAATGCCCTCTTTCCAATTTTATTTTTTTATTTTGAACTATTTGCTACTTTAACATAATTATGATAGCAAAATTAATCATCGCAGCAATTTTACTAAGCACAAGGAACTTTTACTATCCACAACATGTATATATGTTTGATCCTAAGTGCTAGTACTGTGCCTGATTCATATTTATATGTGATGATTTA
Source organism: Peromyscus leucopus (assembly GCF_004664715.2). Taxonomy (NCBI): domain Eukaryota; kingdom Metazoa; phylum Chordata; class Mammalia; order Rodentia; family Cricetidae; genus Peromyscus; species Peromyscus leucopus. The sequence continues at coordinate 25,806,129 of NC_051063.1, read as the reverse complement.
TTAGTCCATCAACTAACTGAAATAATTATCTTTCAGAATTGCAATTTGACTCACTATACATGGTGGAAAAGGTGATTCAAAGAGATTTGGGTTGTAAATCTGTTTCACTACACATAACTGGATAAAATGAATATAACACCCACTTCTAGAATTGTGGCTTGGGTTTAATAAGAATTTGAGGGTTTAATGTAAGCCAAATAACCATAATAATTTGCAATCAAATTTTTCTCTCGTGATTTGTATTCACATATTTTAATTCTCGCCCACAGATATTTAAAAACCATCTCATTTAGCCTACAGATGATAGCCTTTCAAATAAAATAACCCTCCTTTATTTTTCCAATTAGCTGGTTTGTGTTTCTTAATTATTTTATTGTGTGCATTGATTCGTCACTTTATTCAACCAATATTTTTGTGACACCTAAGATCTGAAAAATATAATTAATCATAAACCCAGTCCTCATTGTGAATACAACTAAATAGGAAGCTAAATTATACAAACAATCATGAAAAATTAGAGAACCTATGGAGGACACTGATGACAGAAAAACATCCCTAGAGATTCTCTCTCAATCGGTCTTCAGTGGAATCTGAAATTTCATTTCTAAGATGTCTAAATGTTACAGGAACCAAGTACAGAGGCTGCAAATTAATGGTCCAAGAATAATACTTCATGAACCAAAGAGTAACTTGAGTAACATGAACAGGGAGAGGTATGAAATAGCGTCAGAAAAGAAATCCATGTAGTTTGATGGAAGAAATGATGTTGGCCATGAACACTGGGAAAGAATTTAAATGAAGTCTCATGTTTTCTACCTTCTAGGAGGAAAGTGTCACAATTATGTAAAGATTACAATTGATATTTTGATAAACTTATTACTGAAAGCAATATGAATCAAAGTATAAAACTTTGCTTGATGAAAATAAATAGTAATTATTACAACAAGAGTCCCAACTCTTATTATTTTTTAAACTAAAGTGTATTATACACACATTTTCCCATTTATTGAAAATAGATTTTTTTCTCATACAATATATCCCACTTGCACATCACTTGTGAATGAGTGAACTTCCAGTAATGCAGCAGGGTTACATACTGAGATGTTGGTCAAAGGGGTACCATGGAAATCCCCCCAAAAACTCAGGCTGTTGCCAAGACTATAGATTGCACTTCACAAACCGACAGTAAGGCCCCATTGCCAAAGATCCCAACTTTGAAATACACAGGCATTATACCAAGAGAACTTTTGCTATATATTTATTGATAGAAGCATAAACATACAAATGGAAGAAATCATTAACTTAAAAAGCTTTGAATCTATCATGAATGTATTAGGAAGTATGAGATAAATGAAATCATGTACACTATGCCACTGTGCTGACTCAGACTTGGGGAGCACATAATGACTCTAGATAGGTACCTTGCCTATCACACTGTTAGTAGTCTTGATTATACAAATGCCTGCCTGCTTTACAAAGCACACTTCATCTGTAATCTTATTGGTAAATTAATAGAGAAATTTCTAGCTACAAGCTAAACAGAGCACAGATAAGCAAGCCCTTGCTGTGGGATGGTCTGTATGTCAAATGTGTTGCTCTGATTGGTCAATAAATAAAACACTGATTGGCCAGTAGCCAGGAAGGAAGTATAGGCAGAATTAACAGAGAGGAGAATTGAGAGAACAGGAAGGCAGAGGAAGACATTGCCAGCCATCGCCATGACAAGCAGCATGTAAAGATGCCAGTAAGCCACAAGCCACATGGCAAGGTATAGATTTATAGAAATGGATTAATTTAAGATGTAAGAACTAGATAGCTAGAGGCCTGAGCCATTAGGCCAAACAGTTTAAATAATATAAGCGTCTGTGTGTTTATTTTATAAGTGGGCTGTTGGACTGCCAGGGCATGGCGGGACATGGAGAGAAAACTCTCCAGCTACAAGCCCTTGTATACTGTCCTTCACTGAGAGAAAAAAAATGTAACAAATATAAACACTGCACATGGTGACAGAGCACACTTCTGTAATAACTAGTTGGAGCTTAGATATGCTACTCTGAAGTAGGACAAATAGAAGTTTCAAGAAAGTTTCAACTTGAAAGGTGAAATAAAAGTATTGACATTTTAGTGCTGAATGCTTTTAACATTGATTATAATCAATGAACTGCCTGATGAGAAACACAGCATATGAATAATTACGAAAATATGTGCCAAATTCATATAGCCATTCTGAAATCAAAGATATGACTAAGCACTTCTTTATAATCGTACCCGGTAGTGTAGCACAGCTAACAAAACAGATTAGCAACTCCATACTAAAGTATAGTATTTGCAGCTTGACATTGGCAGTGATGATACTATTTACACCAAGGAAATTGGTGGAGACAGAAAACTCAGAATTATCTTTTGTTTCTCTGAGTCTGTATTTCTCTTTCTCACCTTTTCCCCTACATCATACTCTTTCCCCTCTTTTTCTCTCCCCAGAGCTTATTACTAAGCACTCACCATTTTCCTTTTCAGATTCTTAATCCTTGAGGCTAATGTAAAGAACCTTTGATCACATGCACATATTTAGAAAATGAAGAGAAAGTGAATACTAGAATTCCCTGGACTAAAATGAATTAGTATACATTTAGAGCTGTTAACCATGTCCTTTTGTCAAACATTTCACACTCATGATTGAACAAACCCATCTTCACTAGCACACTTTGGGGAAGGTATCATTAATTCATTATAGGAAATTTCAAGATAAGTCTATAAAGGTTAAGCTACTTACTCAACACACTGTTTCTTTCTTTGAATGATAAACTTGAAATTATACAAAGATATGCAATTTGCTTAATACCTATGCATGCGTATATTAAAAAGTCTATGAATTGAGATAATAAACATTTCCTTGACTTGCTTAGTTTTCTGATGAGAACACCTGGTTTTTCTTGACTGGTACACTTTCTAAGTCACAAACCTGCCTGAGGAGGAACTCATTGCCCTCAGCCTTGGGAACAAGGGCAATTGAACAGAATGTGATGACCAGCTCATCATTTATTACAAAATCATTTCAGGAAAGGGTATTAAGTGGAGTACTTTAAAAATGAGAAAAACACTCACAGTAGTTAAAGGTTTTATTAAACAGTTCTCTCAAAGTTTTTAGGAAATGTCTGATTTATATAGCTCATCTAATCAGGACTTATGAAAGATTGGGCATTTCTGAGGTCCTTTTACATCTAGCAATTTAACTAAATGGCTGGGCACTTTTAGAAAGAAATATATTTGGTGTGATGAAGAAATGTACTTCTCATGCATGAAATAAGTTTGTGAAATTAAATTTCAATTTAGTTATAGGCAAATATTATAAGATATGGAAAGCTAAACATTCTTACTAATCTTTTTTTCTAATTTTCTTTGATTTTCTTGGAGCGATGTTCAGCTGAATAAGTTATCTCTTGAGCATGATGGGTAATGCTTCTACAATGATGGGAAATTTGCATAGATTTTTGTGAGTCTCTCTGACAACATCTTCTAAAAGTTGGGAATTTACACACACACACACACACACACACACACACACACACACACGCACACACACACACACTTCAACTATAAGAATCCTAATTGAAATTTTTCACAGTTCAAATGATAATATGCTAGATCAAACAAACACATTTTCAAGCTGTAGCTTATGAAGTCTCAACAGAGGCTTTGGAAAGCTTAGAAGTCTAAATGTAGGATTTTTTATAATTAAATGAATAAAAGTTTCATCTAGAGGGAAAATGGGTAGGTAATTTTCAGAATTAACTGGATACTTAATAACGCTCAACTTGAAGTTCTTCAGAAGCCATACACTTTATTATCAGTTAAAATTGTAAGAAGATAATTGAAAATCTGGAGTAAATTGAATATAGGTTTGTGCATCTACCTGTGTATGTGACACATTTCTACATGAGTGAATGGAGCCCTTAAAATTGTGAAGTTGTGGTGTGAGGGACTATACAAGGTATTCCATGAGAATTCAATTAGTGATTGCCAATGAAATACTATTTGCTGTCTCTGGGTTAAACACAGAAATAGTGAGAAGGTTTTTTGCCCACATAGAGTACAGACTATAATAGACTAAAAACATTCCCAAACATCTATAACTTTATTTAATCTTTTGAACAAAATTTCACTAATAAATAAAGTATATCTATTTGATCCATGGACCTTGACATGAATACTTGCAACTAAATACTCAAAGGTTAGTAGTCACTACCATTGAGCATGTTTAGAAAATGATCTATGTTTCCCAAGAACAGGATGACCTAATGAGTTATGCATTTACAGAGATGATAGATTGATTGATCTTAGAAAGAAAATAAGACCAATTTTCAAAAATATATTATAAAACAATATAAGCACTTTTATTTCATGTTATACAATAAACTCAAGCTCTCCAAGGAAAATACGGTATCTTTTACATGTCAACAATCAGTTTCCTGACAATGATCAGTTTCCTGAGTATTCATTTTTCCTATTAAATTCTAACTTTACATAGTATAGCTACTGTTTAAACTATGTTTAAACGTAATTTTAAAATGTTACATTATTTTTTAACCTTTCAAAAATATATACTTGAACCCAAATGCATCTCTAGCTTTTAAGCTAAATAATACCAGTAAAACAGCAGCAGCACATACAGAATTAGGCAGTTTGGAATAGGTGATGCAGTTTTATTATACAGCAATGACTCACTCTTTCATCACTGATGGTGGCTTCTGAAATTGTTATGTGGAAGCAAATGTGTGACATAAATACTCTCAAGAAACATAAATGATAAGTCATTATGACTTGTTCATTCTGGTGTAAGAATAAATGTAAGGCACTGAAAATAATAAATGTAAATTTATTGAAATGCTATAGCTGTATATCATTGATAAATGTATATTTAAAAAAGTATTTGAAATATGACAAATGCGGTATAAAATTAGCTCAAGAGGCACAAAGGTGATTTAATATCAAGCATCACATAATGTGTATTGTGGAGATATACATGCTTATGCACAGACATAGTGGTGAGTACTAAGGCTGTGGAGAACATTAGTTCTAACCCTAAATTACTTATAAGAGCCAGTCAAATATGGCATAAAGTTGCCTAGGATTGACTCTTTCTTCATGTTGGTAAGAGACTTTATAATCTCACTAGGCAGAGATTATACCTTTCTAGTCTCTCTGTAATTAAGTGTTGGGCAAAGAGATGAGGTCAAATCAGATGTAAGACTTTGAGCACAAAACCTCTTGCTTTGCCTTTTCTCTTATTTCCCATTTCCTTAGGATACAGCATTTCATCAAAGAGCTGATGATCTAACTTTGACCATGTACACAGCATAGTGTATGGTGACCTGGGAGCCTGAATCACTCCGAGTTGCAACTATTCAACCAGCCTCCTCCACTTACTTCTAGGATACTGCATGAAACAGAATAAGTTTATACTTGAACAGAACTATCTCACTCCAGAAGCTTTGTGTTATTACAACTTAGCTGATCCCTGATACAATAAACCATAAAACAATTGTGTGTCAGAGAGTGCCTGGTAATGTTATTCCTCATTAATCATCTAAATTTCTATACAAAACATGATTTCATTATTCTAATTATTTAAGTCAAAATCTGGAGCCTATAACTCTTTACTTCTTCTTGGAGGCTACTAGCAATCAATCATCAATCAATCAATCCAATGAACTAGCAAAAACCATTGGTTGAGCTTTCAAAGTAGACTCTAAATTTGACAATTTTTTCTTATCTCTACTCTTTTACAAGTTAATTCCAAACCAAGATCATTGCAATTTCAATTTTTTTCACTAATATCAAAGCTCCCCTCCTACCATTAAAAATATTACTTCCCATACATGATAAAGGATCTTTATTAGTCATAATGTGGAGTATTATAAACTATTTAAAAGATATCAGCATAGCGATGATATCAGAGATCTGCTACTTCACTGATTTGTTATGTTTCCCTACCTCACCCCATAATCACCCCATTCTCTCAAGTAACTCTGCTATCAATGCTGATATTTGAATATGTCAATCAAAACCTTATCTAGAGTATAGCACATTTTCCTCCTCTCTTTCTACAATACTCCTACCACCATCATGAACTCGTTTATATCACACACACACACACACACACACACACACACACACACACACACACACTTCTCTGCTGTGTATCTCCTTTGTTGGGACATAAGAAACATGCTGATCCAATTCTGTATTTCTTTCCATGCTGTAACCATACTCCTTTGAACAGAGCCTAGCATAGATCATATACAAAATGAGTAGTTCCCAAATCAGTAAGATACAGGAATGAAATCAATAAAAAACACACCTAGCAATAGGGAGGGCACAGTGGATGCTAGGCCCTTTGGATAAGATAATCCCACTTTTACTGGGAGATAACAGATTTCTTAGGAGAGATACATTGGTTGACTCTAAAGAGCAGCAGCATTTGAGAGCATGTAATCCAGGCAGAGGAAATACATACTGTCAGACACAATGAACATAGAAAGATTGGCCATGGTTTTGAAGCAGGCCATGCAGAATTAAGTGGAAGCAGAGCAGATAAGCAAGTGTCCCCTCCCACATGTCACCCACAAGACTTCACACTGCCAAGAAAGAAGATGGGCAAAGGTATCTAGAACATTCCCTAAAGCTTACATAATTAGCTACATGGATCAGAATTCATGTCCATATTTGTCAAGTTCCAAACTCAGCTGACTTTACTTCACTGTAGGGCCTTTCTATCTTGAAGAGTTCACATTTTTCACCATGGGAGGGCACTGGAAATGTTAACCAGGGGATGGGATAACATAAACACATTTTAAAAGTATCTAGCTCCTGACTGTGTGATTATTTAGAGAGTGTATAAAAGTAGGATAATCCTAAGTACAGAATGGCTGAGATGAAATGTTTGGAAATTCAGGCATAAAGTGATGGAGGGATAAAGTAAAACAGGATCAGACAGGGACAGTTGAGAGCAGAGGACTGACAGACAGGACAAAGTTTGTGATTGAATAGCCCCTGGTTTGTACTCTGGGCAGATTGTTACAGAGAAAGGATGATGTCATCTATGAAGTTGAGGAACAAAACAGACAATTCACAAAGAAGATTATTTCAATCATGTCTATCTGCTCACACAGCTGCTTAATGGGTGGATCTGGATTAAGCCCCCAGGATTTATGGCTTTTAGCTCTTTGGCCATTTCTCCACCTGACATCTGAAACCAAATGGCTAGAGCTTGTAATATAAAGTGCAGAGAGACAGAGACCTAGTTTAGCTATGAGAAGGGCAGTCTATGTTGTGTGCATGAAAGATGTACTATTGCAGAGAACACTAAACTATGACATCTACTTTTAACAACTTAAAATTAATTTTCAGCACAATATAATATTGTGTGTGTTCACACTTAAGTCTTTTCTCTCTCACTATGACTTTTAAAGCTGAACTAGAAGTAAAAAGAAGAATGCTATCTTTCAAGAACAACAAAAGTAAGTATCATCATCTTTTGGGTTTTGGTTGTTTTTTTCTTCTTTCCTCCAGCTTATTGCATGAAAAATACTTAGTACTGTGGTAGTTAAATTTCAAAACAAGCAGATATGCTAACAAATGAAAAAAACTCTTTGCAACACATAGCACAAGAGAAAGAAGCCGAGATCTCAAGCCTTCACTTAGCAATGAGAATTTTAAGAAAGGCATCCAATCAATCAATAGCTGGCAGCTTAAGATTACATATGGATGAAGGCTACAAACTGTGCAAACCACATGGGCCCTTGTGTGAAATAATGTGCTCTGTTATTTAATTTGAGACCTTTTATGGTATTAGAAGAGTTATTGTATTGAGTAATCAAAAGACAAAATGTCAGATCTAATGAGAGTTTGAGTAAGAGGCAAAGTATAAAACCACTTCCTTCAAGAAAAATGCTGAGTAGATTTTTAAAAATATTTGATTCCTTTATTCCTTCTGTACTGGAAGTCTAATTAACAAAAATTTCAGGATCCTACTACACTAATTCAGTATAATTACTGGGAACCCAATTCTCAATTCTTGAACATTACAAGCTGTGAAACTGGACCCACAAAATATATCAAGGATACTTTCAAGCTGTGAAATGGAATGTAATTAACACGATAATAAGCACTTCAATGGGAGTGATTTGCCCACTCATATTTGCACAGGCGATTTGCCCTTGATTTAAATGCCAAACATTGCACAGGTTTCCAACTTCTAATCACCAAGGCTTCACTTTACATGTGTCTTGAACATAGTCCTATTTATGCAATATTTATGGGAAGGGCCTCTGATGTTCTGAACCAATATGGTACATGAAGCAAACCTCAGTGCCCTATTAGCCTACAGGTTACACAACTTAAGACAGTTCTTGTAGCTTGTAGCCTCTGGACTGCCTTACAATCTGATAAAATATGCAACTTTACTTATTGTGCTGGCTAGTTTTATATCAACTTAACACAAGCTAGGGTCATCAGAGAGGATGGAGCCCCAGTTGAGAAAGTGCCTTCATAAGATCGGCAAGTCTGTAGGGTATTTTCTTAATTAATGACTGATGGGGAGGGCCCAGTCGATTGTGGGTGGTACTACACCTGGGCTAGTGATCCTTGGTTCTATAAGAAAGCAGGTTGAGCAAGCCATGAGGAACAAGCCTGTAAGCAGCACTCCTCCATGGTCTCTGCATCAGCTCCTCTAAGTCCCTGCCCTGCTTGAGTTCCTGTCCTGACTTCCTCTGATAATGAGCTGATACACATACACACACACACACACACACACACACACACACACACACACACACACACACATCTTTTTACCCTTCAATCATCATCAAAATACATATCCTGTTCAGTTTTATGTCCTCAGTCTCTGCTAACATATAGTAATATTGAGAGACTTAAATTCTACATATACCTTGAATATAGGGTAATCAAATGAATTCATAAGTTAATTCCAATAAAGAAGCTATTTTGCAAAAACATTTTTCAGTTTTTTTCCTGTTCTCAATTGTTGAGAATATTAAAATTAAGGCATTCTTAGACTACTCACTCAAAGGCACATTGTAATGTCATAAAAAGGGGGCATCTAATCTTTGGGGCTTACTAATCTTTACTATGTATATCTGTGGTCTCAAAGTCAATACAAAGAAAAACATTCCAAAAGAGTTTTCCTATTTTAGAACATTTTAACTCTAGAATTGATAAGCAATTAAAATTCATAGGATTGAATCCAGATATTCAAAGCCATCTAAATTTTCTTTCAAGAGAACAAACAAAGTGATTGTCAAAAACCTACCAATTGTCTATTTCTCTTCTGAAGTCTCATTTTTCCTGTACTTGAAAGCCTTATCATCAATACCAGTGGATGAAAAGATCCAGAGTGTTCTTTATGGCAGAGCAATTCACCTTAACAAAGTTAATCAGATTAGGCACCAAAATGGAACTAAATAAACCACTAATATAAATATACTCTGTTATAATTCCATGATATATTAAATATGCATGAATTGTAAATTCCCTGGAATTTAGTTTAGTACCCTTTTACATCATATCTATTATAATTATAAATCTCTGTGTGATAGTTATAGGGATTTATGATAAAAATATTTTATTGGAAAGTTTATAGAATAGCCTAAGGGTAAACACCAGATTCAGACTGCAACATTCCAAGCCATTAATAGTTCAATTCAGAAAAAAAAAAAAAACATGTGCAATTATAGGCTGCATTTCTCAAGCAAGAAACCATTGGAGAATGCCAAAAAGAACATCTGAGACCAAGTCCAATGGTCTCTATATCGGGGTCTGTATGTTAGTGTAGGCTGTTGCTACGGTAGTCACAGTCTAAAGCTTCTCTGTTTGGGGAACTTCTATTCTCCCTTGGAGAGTATGCCAAAACCATTGCACACTATTCAAGGATGTCTCATTAGGGGCGTGGATTCTAAAAACATTAGTCTAACCAGCCTCCCACAAAAATCATTGAGAATCTTGTTAGAGCCTCCAAGGAAATACATGGATGAGTTTTTAAAAATAAATCCATAACTGTAGGATCTTGTTAAATGTTCAGAGTGCACACTGCTCAACAATTTCATGCGATGATGAGTGAAGTAGCTTGACCCCATTATCAAGTGTGTTATTACACTCTGGCCCAGGTGCTAAACACGTTTTCTCTCCACTGTTTCAACTGTACTACTCTTGATCTTGACTTTCACCCAAATAATACACACTTGAACTTCCAAAGATGTCATTCCTTCAAAATGGAGAGTGAAAAGATTGACATTTGAGTGAAATGAATGAAGAGAGGATGATGGAAATAAAACACAAAATCCATAATTATTTAAAGTGAGAGTAAAATGGAAAGGGGAGACTTGGATTTAAAATGCTTGACTTGGGGACTACATCACTGGTTTCACACTGGCTCCTTTTTGAAATTTGTTACCTTTCCAGCTGCCATCTCAAAACTATATGCATGGCAAATTTCAATTATTTTCCATTTCTGAAATCTTCCAAACTGAGAAAAGCCACAATGCTACCTTTTTGTAATGGAATGAATTCAGTTCAACTCCTAAGGCTTCATTTTAAACAGTCATGCCAGGATTCATTAGCTAAGTGTGCCTGTCAAAGTCAGGCATAGCCATGCATAGTAGTGATTCTATCATGTGGAAGGCCAAGGCAGGGAGCTGGATGGCAGGAAGCAGAAAGGTATATAAGGTGTGAAAACCAAGAACTAGGGCTGGTTAAGCTTTTAGGCTTTTGAGCAGCAGTTCAGCTGAGATTCATTCTGGATGAGGATTCAGAGGCTTCCAGTCTGAGGAAACAGGATCAGCTGAGGAATTGGCGAGGAGAGGTGGCTGTGGCTTGTTCTGCTTTTCTGACCTTCCAGCATTCACCCCAATACCCAGCTCCAGGTTTGTTTTTATTAATAAGACCTTCTAACAATTCCTGCTACATCTGGCACCCAATGTTTGTGGTACAAATTCTCGAAAAAGCCACTTGCCTGTGGCCTTGTGGCCCCAGCTCAGACCTGAGCTACACGTTGCTGGTTGTGGTGGCACACTAGTTGGATTTGCTGAATGAGGCAGAGGCAGGAGGATCCCGAGTTTGAGGCCAGCCTAAGAACCTTGTTGACGAGAAGCTGCGACCAGGGCCAGACCTGACCACAAAAGGTGGTGGTGGGACCATAGAGGCATCGGATGCTGCTCCAAGTTGCTGGCTGCTTCTCATTGTGTTAGTTGACTGTGGTGATGCTGCTACCTGGGACGAAGAGTTTACTGCTGCTGGTTCAGAGAAGAATTGCCAGGACCATCCATCGTGTTACAAGAAAGCATCGGCAAAGGTCAGTTTGGAAAAGTTTGGCAAGACAAATGGTGGGGAGAAATTGCTGTGAAGATTTTCTCTTCTAGGGAAGAACGTTCATGGTTCCGAGAGACACACTTATCAGACTGTGATTGCTCCAAACCAGAGAGGAGAGGCGATGGTTGGTTACAAGTTATTAATTGTTAATGGTCAGGAAAAAAGCTGAACAAGGAGATTAGATTCAGAGTTTTTATTTAAAAAAAGAAAAAGAAAAAAGAGAATATAGATGTGATAAAATATAGACCTTCTAAAAATTCGTGCTATAGGAGCTCTCAAGTTTGAGTACAGCCTGAAGTACAGAGTGAAAGGCCCAATGTCTAAAACTCAAGGCGACAACAATAAAAATATCCTTCTTCTGTACATGAGTTTTCAGTAACTCTGCCTTTGGTCAAAACATTTGGTTATTTCTGTTTGAATTATACAACAAATGCTTTACTTTTTAACAATACATACAGATATATCCTTAGTTTATTTTAGACAAAGAAAATTATTGTTCAGCTTAATCACCAAACCTGTCACTGAATGACTTGTCATTATTTCCAAATATATAACACACTCACAGAAAAAAACAAACAAACAAAAATAAAGAAAAAAATCACTGTGGAACATTCAAAGGTGTATTTTCCATCTCTCAGGATGATTTATATTCTTAAACCATTTTGGAAAAGAATACAAGATATAAGTAAAATACAAAATATTTTCCAGCATCATATTTTGAAAAGGGTAACTTGTTTTAGATTATAGAAAGAGACTTTTTCTGTAAATAATTAATGTCTCACATACCTCACTCAATTGCATGCCTTTACAGATACATACATATGCATGAGAAATACCACCTTCCAAGATTTGTTAAAGAAAGAGAAAAATAAAAACCTCTGAAGATACACTTCACCACATTCAGATTAATAGCCTTTGTTCATCAGGTGTTACAAGGCCTAGATAAGAGAAAATATTTACAACACTGATAACTGTCAAGAGGTAAGCTTCAGAATATGTAAAGTTAACTACCCACCAGAAAAATGAGCAAACTAACAAAGACCCTTCAGAGGGGGGAAAAAAGCTCCTAGGTACAAGAAAAGATGCTCCATCTCATTGGAAGTTAGAGAGAGGCAAGTGGAAATCACCAGACAGAACTGCATATCCACCCAGTAGGTTAGCTCAATGCTAGTCAATAAAAATCACCACAAATACAAGAAACAAAATGGAAACAGACATATAAGCCACAATCAGATATGATCACCTTAATAAAAACACTTTGGAAAGTTATTTGGTGTCATTTAACAAACAAAAAGTGAAAGTGCTTTCTGGGAGGCAAAAATATTAGAAACAACAATATTATCACAGGAAGTAGAAATGAATATATGGAACAAAATACTGTACAAGACCACCAAGCATAAAATAAATAAATAAGTAAATAAATAAATAAATAAATAATAAATAAATAAATAAATAAATAAATAAAACAGCTCAGAATTATTAGCCTTGAAAAGTTTAGGTCTATTCAACATTCCACATGAGCTTTGCATGGTTGAGGTGATCAAGAGGAACTCTTTTGACCTATGGAATCTTACCAGTTAACTTGGAGAATGCTGATCCACAAAGCTACAGGTTCAGAACTGTCAAGTTGGGGACAGGATACAATAGATGTGATGGGGTTTAGACATGGGAGTTCCTCTTCCACCCACACAGTTTCTCCTAGCAGGTGCTACATAATCACTGCTCAAATGTCTCCAGAGATAGGTTCTCGCCATCACATAAAGCTGCTCATTTCACTTTTGGAACATTTTAATTAGTAGATTATTGATTCTCCAGCTGACTCAATTTAAATGTCTTTGTAGCTTGAATTTTTTTCCTTTGGTTATCAAGAATCATACAAAATAATTCCATTTCCATATGAGAGCAGTTTAAGCACTTAAGAACTTATATTTTCTTCCCTAACTTTCCATATATAGGCAAAATATTGCCAGATTTTGTAAATGTATGTTATAATTCCTGAATTTGCTCTAGCATATTAAAGCTCTTTTGTACTTGGTACTGCAAAGAACATGATATTTATTCCATGTGCCATATAAATACCTCAGCTCCCTGTCTCAAACTCTGCTACCACATCTGAATTATTATTTTCAACAATGCACATTTGGTATCTAAGAATCTCCTTGTTTATCATCAGATTTCATAAATACGTTTGGTTTTGCTTTTGTATAAGTAGTTCATAAATGTGGTCTTTTGCATAAATATTACAAGTGTGATTCTCTAAAGGAATTATAAAACATCATATGTTTCTGTTGTTCTAAAGAAAGGTAGCTTCTGGATGAATATGAAAACTTAAGCCAAAAGGCAACACCTGATGTCAGTAAATAAAATGGTCTGTTTCACTTGTTACATTTACTAAGAACAGTTCCTTCCATATGAATATGGAACTTGAATATATTCAAGTCCTTCCTACACTCAGTAAGCATTTTGAAGCTAACTGAAAGGGAGACTTATCATTAATGTCCAGTTTCATACAAAATCCCTCTTTGAATGTCAGTATTCACAACATTTAATTCATTTAATTCTATACAGTGAATAAAAATTTTGGAGAGGACTAGCAGTTATAGTGGGAAGTGTGTAAGTTTATCATGGAGGATCCCAGCATGAAAATTATAGATAGTTATGAGAATATGTAGTGTATGCAGACCCACATCTTTGAATTTGCCAAAAATGCATCAAACCAAGTGAGGTCACCCTGTGTGAACAGCTACGGATAACCAGATACTGCTTAAAGACAGTGTGCAAAGGTCCAGTCCAACAGTCCTTTCTGCTACAAGCTAAGAAGTGGCTCTTGAGAAGAGTTTTTAAAATTTAAACGTGTGAAAATAGATGCTATTGATTTTAGACAGAAAAAAAGGTGTTTCCAGTGTTCAAAGAATTTAATCCTAAACAGAAAGTACACAAAGGTGAACTAAGAATTAAGACAAATCACAGAGTTCTTCCATGAGAAGAGATGAACTAAGGAAGAGAAAAATTAATTCCAGATTGTCTGTAGAGAGTTTAGCTTACAGCCAAGTGTTCAAGACTAGCCAGGGAGCCTGCATGGTAGAAGATCTGAAAAGTCTTAGATGCTTTCCTAATGAACATTGATACACAGCCTTGGCAGACATTTTACCTTCTTGCAATAATATCATTTTTCATCATGTAGTTTGATAATGTGCAACTTTTGTGAGTCTATGAATTGGGACATTCATAAAACACATATTCTTACATTTCTAATCTGTTCTTAAGTTAGCATTACTGAGTACTTGGGTATGGGAAATCCAGGGCTCCGCTTCATATTTCAATATACTTATGGAATAATTTTATTCAAGTGATCTAACCTCCCCAAGCATCAGTTTTTCTATCTACCAAATGCATAGATAGATAGTTTCATAGCATCATTCATTATGAAGACAGAAAGTTTAATAATTAGCAAGTGACTAAACAGTATCTGACAAGGAAATACTTAAATAAATTATTGTAATTAGTAAATATCTCATAAAATGCCATGATTCCACTGAAACAGTGAACTTAAATAGGTAATTCTCAAAATACACTAAGCATCATTGTGATTAAAATGAAAATGCAATCTGCTTCCACAAGAAAAACCACAAAGTTATGCAAAAGCCATCTCTAAACAAATTAAACACTTCAACAGACTAAAAATTAGCAATTCCCACTAGTCAAATATCACATTATATTCCTAAAGACTATATATTTTGTATTTGCAATTGCTAAATTAGAAATTTATTTTAAATGAGGGTTAACATCATAAATCAGTTTCTTTATGAGAATAAGCGATACAATATATGCTAAATCATTTATATATTTTAGATGTCAAAGGAGCCTTAGGCAGTTTTTTTTCTTTAAACCTGTACTATTCCAAACAATTCTTGATGAAATTTGAAAGTGATAATTTTACTAGGTTGTAATTTTAAGTGTCTGAAAGAATCATTTCTCTACAGAGAAACTTGAAAACTGGGCTGATTTTCTTCGTCAGTTCATTGAGTGTTTTCATGAACATCTTGATAGTAAGCTTGTGAGAGATCCTTCAGATCCAATTCATTTACTGTAGCATACTATACTCTTTATAAATATTAATGTT
Source organism: Peromyscus leucopus (assembly GCF_004664715.2). NCBI lineage: Eukaryota > Metazoa > Chordata > Mammalia > Rodentia > Cricetidae > Peromyscus > Peromyscus leucopus. Next base: position 25,790,621 of record NC_051063.1, on the reverse strand, counting down.
CACAGATGAAAAGAATCCTTCTATATCAAGAACATTGCTGTGTAAGCTTTGAGAAGATTGAATGTATTGGCTTAAAAAACCTAATTATGCAATAGAACCATTTCTCAATTAAAATCTGTAAAAATTTAATGACAAAGCTTTTAAATTTAAATCATTTTGACATAAAGATAAAAGCACATGATCAACAAAAGTTATATTGATTAGATTTTAATTTCTGTTTAGAGAAAGGCTGGCATCAGTTTATACAATTATGGTCATTTTATTGAGTTTATTAAAGACAATCATTAGCTTAAACACAATGTCCATGACTCTGAATACTAATATATTACTTAAAGTCTTGTTTTTAAAAGGACAATTGAAACAGTGTTTGTAATGGGTAATTACGATGATATGTTATTTAGTCAATCTAACAATGAAAAGAAGGTAAATAAATTTTATTCAAATTAGATTGAGGCAGTGGTGAAAATGTCTATTTATCTTTATTAGAGGAAGTAATATATTCTCTGATGAGTATTTTTTGTTGTACATAAATATACATGTATGAGAAAATATTTGTTTTTTTTTTAAATTCTCCTTTACCTATGAGGTATTAACTTTGCATCATAGTATTTAAGTGTTGTTTATTTTGCATCATAATGTTTAAGTTATAGGATATCATCAAGATAAGGGAACATCACCCAAGGACTCTTGTTGTGGAATATTTAACTATGCCAAAATGTGTTACATTTGTTTAACTAAGTAAAGATGTCTTGCATTTGTTTATGTTGCAGAACATTTGTTTAACTAAAGATGTGTTGTATTTGTTCAATTATGTAAAGATGTGTTGCTGTTTTACCTTCCTACCTAAGGTACCTGATTACTCTAATAAAAAGCTGAATGGTCAATTGCTGTGGATATCACTCTGTATAAATAAACACTGATTGGCCAGTAGCCAGACAGGAAGTATAGGCGGAACTAACAGAGAGGAGAATTGAGGGAACAGGAAGGCAGAGAGGGAGACTGCCTAGAGCCGCCGCCAGGACAAGCAAGATGTAAGGTACCAGTAAGCCACGAGCCACGTGGCAAAGTATAGATTAATAGAAATGGGCTAAGCATAAGAGTAAGAGCTAGACAATGATAGACCTGAGCTAATGGCCAAGCAGTTTAAATAATATAAGCGTCTGTGTGTTTATTTTATAAGTGGGCTCCAGGACTGGCAGGACTTGGTGGGACCCAGAGAGAAAAGCTCTCCAGCTACTGGTCAATAGTGAGGGAGGAGGTATAGGTGGAATTTCCAGACAGGGACAATAATTAGGAGGAAGAATCTAGGCTGGAGGCAGTGGGGGGAGGAATAAAGAAAAAGAGACACCAGGGAGATGCCAGAGGCCAGACAGACAGAAAGGGAGGAAGCAGGAAAATAGGACACATAGAATGAAAGGAAGGTAAAAAGCCCTGAGGTAAAATGTAGATGAATAGAAACAGGTTAAATTAAGTTAAAAGAGCTAGTGGGACAAGCCTAAGCTAAGGTCGAGCATTCATAATTAATAATACATCTCTGTATCTTTATTTGGGAGCTGGTTTGCAGCCCAAAGAAAATTCTAACTACAGACTTTGATCCTTTTCTGGGGAAAGAGTTCATTCATTTTCAGTTGTATAGGGTAGCTCCTTATGTCAGAATATGAGCTTGATGCTCATTATCTTTGAAGATTAAATACTGCTATGTATTAGATATACCATGTTGTGGAATATTATTTTAAGATGCCTTACATTTGTTTATGGTGTG
>NC_051063.1:25746926-25788359 GCF_004664715.2 Peromyscus leucopus | reverse complement strand
CAACCTTAGAAAAAGAAACAAAAGCCATGAGAGTTAGGACCATAGCTGTAGTAATGTCTCAGGACCCCGAGTGTGACACTTGACTGAAGAACCAGCTCCTGGCTTCGGTCAGTGTAATCCTCTCAGTAAGAAAGTCTAAAAAGGAAAAGGGTTCTCGGGGAGTGACAGCATATGGTTCCTTTTCTCTCTTCCCTGGGGACCTGGGTCCTGCTTCCTGCCTACTATAGCAGTCTCCATAAAGCCTACTGTGCCTCTGATGGGCCAAGTTCACGGCCTTCACCTCCTTCATCCCCAGGCACAGATTGCAACTTCTCTAGGGAGGAGGCCCTATGGGCCACATTTGTTACCACTTTTTGTTTATGCGGCTTGTGTGTTCCGTTGCCCCCTTTCCCTGCCGTGCCTAGCTTTTCAGGCTGTCAGCCACCTGATGCTCTCTTTACTTGGCCAGTGAGTAGTTGGGTAAGACTGATGGAGGCTGTTCTGTCTCCAGCAAAACCCACAGGTGTTTCTTTACAGATCTGCATGACCACTGCATACCTATGCCACATGCTATGGGTGTTATATGGAGAGCCCCTTTCTGGGTGGAGGGCTCCTCCTTTACTCCAAGCCAATTGCCATCATTGTAGCCTGGACACTTTCGTCCTAGGATCTTACCACACTAAATTGTTTCCTTTCTTCTCTCCTCCTCTCAGGCCCCAGAAATGCTGCTGCTTTCCAGACCCTAGAACAAAGACCAACCCTTTCTGAAGATGGCTTTTTCTTAGCTCTGACCATCTGGGAAGGCTGTGGCAATTGAGGATTTGTGTTATCTTTAGTGAGTGGGGTGGGGGAGGCAGGGCAGTAGAGACTGTATAAAGATGGTATGTATGCATACCCCAGTATAAAACCGGGCACAGAAATAACTGAGAAGTTTACAAACATGCTCTAGAAAGAGGGCTTTCAGAAATAGTAAACTGTGCCAAGTGTTTCCTGTAAACTGCACATTCAACCTTCAGTTGCACAAGCGGTTGAAAGTCATGAATTCCAGGAGCCAAATTCAGATTTCTTATTTAAATTAGAAGAAAAAAAAGCATGTGACTTTTGCATGTGGGGACCAGTTTTGATTAACATATAGGCCCATGGTAATTAGGGATTCAAAATTAAATACACCCACGTATGTATGTATGAATGAATGGTATAGAGCAGTTTCATTAAAAATCCACACAGGGCAACGAAGTTTTGGAAAACTCAAAATAATTAATTGTGCAGGATGATACTACTCCAGCATGTTTTATTTATTTGCATAACCCAGTGCGAATGGATTCTACACGCACAGAGACAAAATGATTGCGCTCATAGTGTGTGCCTTGGACCAGTGGTGTCAGAATCTGAGAACTGTTAAAATGGAGATTCTCAGCTTTTTCCACCAACACACCGGATCAGAAACCACCCAGGAATGGGACATCGTTTCCAGGTCCCAACAACCTTCTAGGTGATTCGGACCCTCTCTGTGTTTGAGAACTCCTGGTATAACAGGATGGGATGTTAGCAGGAATGGGGCCAGCTGGGTCATAATGCTGTGGAAGACAGGAAAGGCAGTGTCTGAAGCAAGGGAGCCGAGAGTCAGAGTGAGAAGCAGCCTGCTTGTGCTCATGATGTGCTGGAGCCTGGAGTGCCCCTTCCTTCCACACAATGTGATCATGTCCTTTTTACGTGCCCAAGAGGTCTTTCCTGTGCATACAAGATGGAAGTGGTCTTGCTTTTGGGACACCTGTGGCCCAGAAGTAGCTTAAGCCTAACATTGTTTTAGTAATTGATAGTAACTCTTTTGTTAATTATTATTTCTTGTATTAATTTTTCATGTACCTATGTGCATGAACATGTATACATCCACATACATCCCCATGCAACCTCCTCAAAAACAGTACATTTGAACAGGATCATTGGGTCATTTGTACCTCATACATCCACTATGCTGTCACGTTACAGGCACAGGTACACATTGTGGTACTTAGTTTCTTCCCTCCCTCCCTCCCTCCCTCCCTCCCTAGTCCAGCTCTCACACTCAGGCAGCAAGCAATTCGCCCACTGAGCCTTCCCCGGCCCTTTGACGCCTCTGGTGAACAGTCCCTTCATGCTTTACACCACCACTTGGTTTCTCGTGTCTTGCAACCGTTTTTCTCGGAAATAACATTTCTTGCAGATGTAAAGGCAGTTTTCTAATAGTCTCTGTTTTCCCTTTCAGGTTCCAAAATGTTTTGATGAAATGGTTTGGCTCTCCGGGTTTTTGTTATCAAGTCCTTAAGTGCCTGAAATGCACACTTCCTCAGGTTCAAGCCAGGGGCTCTGCTTACTTGGGCACAGCTAGAGTAGATTTTGATTCCCTGTTTCTTTTGTTGCTTTTAGGAATAAAATAAGCAATTTCATTTAAAATTATTAGTTCCAGTTTTACTCCTGTCTTATTCACTGAGGGAAACCTTACAGTTAACTGCAATTTTAAATTATTTTCAGCACAACTACAAGGAAATTCCTTGACAGCATCCAAACATGCTTGGCTTTGCTGCCTTTAGTCAACCCCCTGTGTCACAAACGTGAGATACCTGAGGGAGGACAGTCCCAGTCAAAGAGAGTTCCTTAGTTCTCTGCCTTTGCACTTTTAAAGTTTATACATGTGCCCAACAATACACACAGGTGTCAGACACATTTTTAAAAATCAAGGCTCTAAAACAAACCAAGGAAATCCACATTTGAAGTAGAAACAGGATCCTTTGTTTTACTAAAAGCAGATGATTCCAGAAAAAAAGAAATTGAGAACTTTTGGGAGAGTCAAAGGATGTAGATGTAAACTTTAAATGTATTTCACCATTATTTCAGAAATGCAAATGCCATGTTATTAACCATGGTGAGTTTTATAATTTGTTTTTCCCTGGTTTTTCACGTTGCCTTGTCTGTAAGGGATTTGTATACACAATTATTGTAATTGGAAGCAGATAACACAATATCTCATTTAGTAAACTTATTAATAGATTATTTTTATCTTCTTAATCATGATAATATTTAACACATTGGGTGTGGGTAAGATGGCTCAGTAAAGTTCAATGTATGTTAGAAACCTTTCTGTAGCTGTGATAAAATACCATGACCAAAAGCAACATATGGAAGGAAGGGTGTGTTTTGGGTGTATAGCTCCTGAGGGAGGGTTCCTGATGGCATGGCAACAGGTGGCCAAAGCCGGAGAGGTCACATCTCCATCCACATTCAGGAAGCGGAGAGGGAATTGGGAGTAGGCTAAGGCTATAAACCCTCAAAGCTCACCACCAGTAAATACTTGCTCCAGTGAGATTCTACCTCCTAAAGTGCTGTAACCTTCCACATACCACACCAACTGGGAACCAAGTGTTCAAATACCCGAGTTCAACGGAGATGTCTCTCATTCAAACCACTACACCATATAAACATGAAGACATGAGTTCAGATCCCCAGCAATCACGTAAAAGCCAGGCATAGTAGCATGGTTCTGTGACCCTAGCACAGAGAAGGCAGGAAACAGTCAGATCTCTGAAACTCATTGGCTAGACAATCTAGTTAAATCAGTGAGCTCCAGATTTGGTGAGAGATACTGTCTCAAAAAAAAAAAAAAGAAAAAAAAAAAAAAAAAAAAGAAAAAAGGTGGAGAACACAAGTATACATGCACACCCCCCAAACAAAATGAGTTATACAAACTGCTTAAATCTACTGTGATATTTCCATAGGATTGATCATGTGCCTCTACCCTTGTATTCTCACATCCCCCCATCTTTCCAAGTCCCTAGTAATCCCTCTTTAGTAGACCATTTAAAAATGTGTGTGTGTGTGTGTGTGTGTGAGAGAGAGAGAGAGAGAGAGAGAGAGAGAGAGAGAGAGAGAGAGAGAGAGAGAGAGAGAGAGAGAGAAGGGGAGGAACAGAAGGAGAGGGAGAGGGAGGGAGAAATGTGGAGGATACCATAAGAGGGCGTCAGGTCTCCTGGAGCTAGAGTTACAGGTGGTTGTGAGCCTCCCAGCATGAGTTCTGGAACTGAACTTGGGTCCTCTGGAAATGCAACAAGCACTGGTAACTGCTGAGCCATCTCTCCAGTTTCAGTAGGTCATTTTTAAAAAAGGGAAATACAACAGCCTGAGATGTAGAGCTAGAGGGGAGAAGGAGAATGGTTATAGAAGAAATGATGTAGACATAAAGTATTCTGTACAATTCCCAGCCCTCTAATCTTTAGGATACAGAAATGAACTCTTAGACCCTCTTCATCCCTGGGCTTCTGTCTGAGGCTCTGCTCAGAGCAACATGGCTCCTTCAGTACTCAAGATGAAGTTGCTGCTGGTCTTAAACTTGTGTGTGTGTGGGGGGGGGCGGCTGTCAGTAAAGCATGGTGTTTTCATGTTTGAACTCTGGAGTCAGAGAAACCCGAATTCAGATATGAATTTTGCTGCCAGTGGCATATTTCACTTTTTCCCATCTTTCATTTCTCATTGATAAGATGGAGTTGAGGGAGGGGCACCAAGGATGGCCCTGGGCAAGAACCTGATCTCTGGAAGCAAATCTCTTCATTGAAATCTTGTATTTTACCATTGTGTGCTTGCTGTGTTACTTTAGACAGGTTGCTTTACATCTTTATGCCTTTGGTCTCCCATCTGTAAAACAGATGACCATCGTCTATGTTAGGAGAATGAAACTGTGTTTGTAGAGCACTTAGAACAGTGTTTGGCAGGCCAAAAGCATGCACCCAATGTTACACCTCTTCATCATTCCACCAGCCCCGGAGCTGTTAACTACAACTGGCATTGCCCACAGGGGATATCCAGCTGTGTTTGGAGGTGTTTAGTTTGTTACAATTGAGTGGTGGATACATGCCATGTATGTTAGTTAAAGGCCTACCATGCAAAAGAAACCACAACAAAGACTTGTCTGTCTCAAAATGTCAGTGATACAGCCCTTTCAGTAGCTTAATTCCCTCAAGACAAGGAAGGAGTCTGCTCTCTCTGCCCTTTTCCACCCAGGGTCCCATAAGTCCCCTGGTACCTCTCCTGGATTGTCCTCTCCTGACAGTTTTCATTCTGGATGGAGTGTCACTGTTGCTAGGTCTGTACTTGGGTGTCCAAGTAGGTTGGTTTCCATATCTTAATGGTATATAATGCTGGCTAGACATCTTATTCGTGACATACCAGTGACCAAGGTTTATCCTGGAGGAAGTCATGGAGACTGTAGCCTGATTTACTTTTTCTACTATCTCCAGGCTGGTGGTATCTGAGAGTTTGAGGCCCATCTGACCGACTAGTTCTCCACTCTACTTCCTTTGACTCATCTTTTATCTCCCTTCCATAGGGCTTTCCTTTCTGTTCAAAGCTTGCTTACTTTGTCTCGGCCCTGCACTGTCCACCTCCCATGAGCAGCTTATCTCCCAGGAATGTTTGATCCAGCTTATCCCTTTGGTGGAAGCAGAACTTTGGTTGAGTTCTGCACTAATCCTTGGAAAGTTCACAGGCTGGCAGAGACAGAGGCTACTGTCTTCTTCCTGAGGGCTGTTTGTCTCTCAACTTTTAATGCTTTGATTCTCTGTTGGATGCCGGCACGTGTCTTGAGAAAGTGCCTTGAGTTACATCCTCATCATCTTCTCCCCAAGTGAGCTAGGATGAGGTCAGCTTTTGTTCATGATGTGAATTCTGTTCTTTCAAATGCTTTCAGGCATTTTGGCCTGAATTAAGCTCTCACTATTCTCCTTGCTGAACTTGGGTGAGTTTTCATCTTTCTGATACCAACTTCTACTTTTGTGCCTCAGATGTTTAAGCAGAGGCATATGCATGCCTGTGGCTGGGCTGTGTTTGAATGCAGCTCAGCCACTTTCTGCTTTGTGTATGTTTGCAGACAAATGACTTGCAGTCTCAGTTCTGGCTCCAACAAATGTGTGGCAACTGAACTTTTCTCACAGGATGGTTGCATTAAATGAGGCCCTTCCTCTAATTCCCTTGGAATGGCCTTTCCATTTATCCAACCTCTCACTTTCCCATGTCCCTGAGGTACTGAGTGGGTGAGAACCTGGAATTGGGAGTTTGTAGCAAAATGGAATTTGGAATGAGTCGCAAAAAGCCATACCTATTACAACCACACAAGTTGGACTTTAAATAGATTCAGGGCTTTGGGTAATAGTCTCAGTTCCTTATTTGCCATCACTTTAATAGTAAGATTCAGGCAAGAACCTGTATGTACTATAGAATGAGGCTGTGTGCTGGAGAATGGAACATGCCCACATCCCCAGGGTGGTTTCCTGTGTATGTGGTAGGAGGACACGGTGTGAGAAGACAGAGACCTGCAGCACCAGCCTCTCTCAGAGGTAGACATGTTCTGAGAAAGAGGGCATCATTATATGCTAAGGCTGGGGCTTAACTTTTCAGGCATTTAGGAAACCAAACTAAGTAATTCAAACCCACCTTTACACTCTGGACTTAGTGACATCCCCAGTCTGTCTGTAAACACAACATTTAAAGAGTTCCCCTTGTGCTCCAGTGGCTCTTGCTGCTCGTCTATGAGTACCCTTCTCCACTTTACACCTACCACCTACCCATGTGGAACTTCCCTTCATTTCCTGGCTGTTTTAAATGCCTTCGGATGAAACTGGAAGAATCTAGAAGTTTCTGTCTCTCCAGGGCAAAACTTTCCAGTGACCAACATGTAAGGGAACAGATGGTCTGGCTTAGGCCCTCACAGAAGTGTTATCTTCCTTCTAAATTTCTTGGTGTGAGGCACCATCAATGGGGTCTTGCCTGTAGCTCCAGGCTGTGTGGCTTTTTTTTTCTTCTGCAGAATACTTCCTTAAGATGTTCACCGTATAGGAGTCCTTATTTCTGGCACTTCTACCATGTATTCTGATCTAAAATGTCTCTTCACTGAGACATTCCCTGTATCTAAGCTTTCTGCAAACATGACTTCATATTCCTAAGATTATTCTTAAATGAGGGCCAGTTATGAAGAAGTCACTGGAGAAGTCATCACATTATAAAGTAAGAAAAAATATCTTTCTGGCATGTTTTAAGTGCTGGTAGTAAATTTTCTTTGCCTTAGATATTAGAACATCCATAATTATTTATTATAAACATGTCATTTTAATAAATAGCATGGCAACAATGTTGATATTTTTCCTTTGATTTAATAGTTGAAATAAATTAATTAGGATATGCTAAGACTTTACACAATGACTATTATACTCTTCTCAGCCTTGTACAGAATATTTCGGCTACTAAATGCTACAGAAGTATATGCAGCCTCTCTTGGGATGCTGACTACAATCTATTCTCTTCAGACTCTGGGAAAATAGTGTTCCTAGCTCCAAACACTCACCCTGAGGGAAACAGCTTATTAATAATTGGTGCTAGATGACCTATATTAAGGTATTTTTAACCTAGTGCTGTGTGAAGTAAAGTTAGTGAGGAATTCATTTATATTGTAAAAATTTATATGCCCACTATGTGTCAGACACTCTGGTAGATAATACTCCAAATGAGGCTTTTATTAGAATATGCTCTTTTCTCTGGACATTTGGAAGGATATCCTTCTTGTCCCTAGAGTACTGACATTTTAAAAAACTTTTGTTTTGAAAACTTTGTACATGAGCTCTGTATCTTCATCGCTGCCCCCCATTTCCCCACTCAAACTCTTCCAATGCCCTCTAAATTCATGGTTTATTCTTTAATATATATATATATATACACACACACACACACACACACACACACACACACACACACACACATAGGTCTGTGCAAACGCGCACACATGCACACACACACACACACACACACACACACACACAAACTAATGAGTTCATTTAGTATTGTTCATATGTACACATCCAGTAGATCAAGCATCCTATGCGGAGCTCATGCCTAGAGGCAACCAATCTCCTTCTCTCAGTCGCCATTGACCTCACGTAGCTCTTATCTAGGTTGTGGAAATGTGGCATTTTTCCTGTGTGCGTTGACCTGCTAGCTGGTGGTGTCCTTATGCTGGTTTTGTTCAGGCAACTGTATTATTGAGATTTTATGACATCCTAGTTCCTCTTGTTAGGACTAGGAGAGTCTGTCTGGCAATAGGCATCTTGGCCTCTGCTCTTAGAATCTTTCTGTCCTTCCTCTATGATTCTCTCCAAGCTTTATATGGAGGAGTTGTATTACAAATACATTAGCTGGGGTATTACTGGACCGCTAGACATGAGTTAATCCCAACACAGTAATAGTAGATGATTTCAGTACCCACCATTCTCCAATAAACAGTTCATCTTGGTAGTCTTACTGACATTTTTGCTGATATGCTTACTGGAAGTGTAATTCCATTCACGCTGTTTGCTTCACCCTGAGTTCTTTCACTAACGAAACTTCTTGGATTTAGAAGAAAATTTAGCATATTTGATTGAATAATAAAACAGGGAAACATTAGGAGGTTATAGATACATGCCAAGCCTTTCAATAGGTAGATGCTCTAGACCATTGACATTTGTCAGGGAGTATTTTGGAAAAATTTCAAGGATCTGATGGATCAGATATGACAGTACCTTTACGAAATTATGCTCTGCTACCAAATGAAGGCTCTGCGACCTGCTCACTGCCGACTTTGAATACTGCAGAGTATCTCTCACTCCTGTCAAATGCTACCATTCTTTACTAAATATGTTACATCTACTGAAGCACCAATTTTCTCTTGGTCTCTTAGATCAGGTAGCCCATACTTAGCGTGTGTGTGTTCCCCTGAAGCAAAATGCATTCTCTATTATAAGCCATATTCTAGCTACTAGTATGTCAGTATGCTTTCAGTTCTGGGGGAGCAGTAAATGACAGAGTAACTGGCAGAGGAAGATGAGATGGATCTGATACTCAGATCATGTTGAAAAATGGGATTCCTAAAAGAAGACAGAACCCCCCACCCTCATCCCTCTCCTGTACCCCCATCCCAAAGGCTCATCTAAACCCAAGCATCCAGGCTCACGGCACTGTACACAAATGGTTCAGAGTTCAGTTTTTCTCAATTATGTGACGATTTTCACAGATACAAAATGTTTTTTATCCCAACATGAGCATAAGGTAGAGAGGTTTTAGCCGTGGGAAAGTTTAGGTTTTAGCCGTAGGGAAGTTTCTGACCGCTCATAGCCTGATCTACTTACTCCCTGAGGCACAAAGGAAGTTTGAAAAACTCTCTTCTTGTTATGGACTAAACATTTGTGTCTCTCAGAATTTATATGTTGAAGCTCAAACCCTTGACATACCCAATGTGATTTTATTGGAAGGCAGGGCTTTTGAAGGATGTAAATAAGATTGCATGCAGCCAGCAAGTAATGGTCCTTGCCTCCCAGCTGATGACCAGAGTTTTGCCCCTAGAACCACTGTGATGGAAGAACTGACTCCTGCAGATGTCCTCTGACCCACAAACCTGTGCTGTGGCTCAGGCATGCCCACATTCATGTGTATACACACACACACAGACACACACACAACAGACACACACACACAACAAAAAACACAACACACACAGACAAAAACACACACAACACACAAAAAACAACACACACACAGACACACACACAAACACACACACACAGACCACACACACACACACACACACAGACACACACACAGACACACACACACAGACACACACAGACACACACACAGACACACACACAGACACACACAGACACACACACACACACAACACACAACAACACACACAGACACACAGACACACACAGACACACACACAGACACACACAGACACACAACACACACAGACACACAAACACAAAGACAACACACACAGAACACACACAGACACACACACACAGACACACACAGACACACACACAGACACACACACACAGACATAACACACACAGACACAGACACACAGACACACACAGACACAGACACAGACACACACAGACACACACACACACAGACACACACACAGACACACACACACACACACTAAATGTAAATAGAAACATTTAAAAGGTTAAATAAGGTCACCAGAGTGGAGCCCTAATACAGTAAAATTAGCTTTCTTATATGGAAAGATAGCTTGTCTCCCTGCCTCCCACTGTGTGAAGTGAGAGTGAGAAGATGTCCATCAAGGTGGAAGCTGAGAGAAGGCCCCTCATTAGATACTGGCTTGGCTACCACATTTATCTTGGACCTCTTACCTTCAGAACTATGCATATGAATGTAAGTTTATGTTGTTTGAATCACTCATTTGTGGGTTGTAAAATAACAGCCTGGGCACAGACACATAATTCCCTGAGATTGACTCCAGATTACCTTTTTATGATTCAAACAGTTTATATTCTGCTTTCTGAAGTGAAAATCCTATCATTTTAGCATACTACATGATTTTCCTCCAAAAGTTACAGATAATAAACATTCAGTGGTCCCACAGAAGGAGGATGGGACTCCCACAGTGTTTCCCAGAGTCAGCCTATCCCAGCTCACAATGGTCGATTGTTACTGATGAGAGATAAAACAGATACACAGATTTCTGTTTCTTTCCAAATGTCACTGCAACAGCATTATTTTTCAGAAAAAATTCAATTCCACAAGGGCAAAGAAAACAGAATTGGAGATCACAGAGAGAATATTTTAGAAGCTGAAGAAGGATGTAAGAGAGAGACTTCTGACATATCAAACTGAAGGAAACTGAACAGAGGGGGAAGCTGAGAAGCAACTGGATTTTCAGTATTGAATTTCAGAAGCCAAGGGGACTCTGAACACTTTCTGCCTTGTAGTCTGAAGTAAACGTGGACTGCAAAAAGGGCTTGGATTTTTTAATATCTGAGAAATAATAAGACCCTCTTTGGTGCTGAGAAATTGGCACTTACTTCACAACCAGTTATCAGAAATCATGATTACTGTTGTCATTATAGACTTTGTTATGTTTATAGTGTAGATACAGCCACCATGGAAACTTCCAGCCATCAGCATGATGACAGAGCACAGAGTTGAGCAGACACATTAGTGAGACACCCTTCTGTAGTCTTGCCCCCTACTTACACAGTAATCTCAAAAACATTCTCTAATGCTATGGTATCAAGGGAAGCACTTCACTGTGCTGTGATCTTCGTGTTAACCATTAGTTGTATTTTTTAGGTTTTACTCTTTTCATCACTGTGTTTAACAACTAACACAGTGAAGTTAAACTAAACAAAGCGAACGAAACACAGTTAGTTTCTGGAAACTAACAATCTGCCGGTGTGAACTAAGATGAGCTGGACTTCTGAGTGAAGCCTATGACATAAGAAGGACACACATGCACAGAGGTTGGGAAAGGACTTCTTGTAGAGACAGAAAGAAGGCGGGGAAAGGAATTTTGGAAGCAAATCATTTATCTTAAAAGCTTCAGGGAGAGAAGAAAAACTCCCTACACATGAAATGTGGAGAGGATACTGCTGAAAATGAGGAGGGGTTTGTAGAACACGGAGCCAGGCCTTGGCCAGGGGTGGGTGGGGGGAGAATATTATAGCAGAATGAAAATTCCAATGGAGAATTGAGGAAATAGTACAGAAAACTTGAACAAATGGCAGGGAATTGGAAAATTTAAAATTAGAAGTTCAAAGGCCCCATCTGGGAGATAACAATAGGAAGAGAAAAGATGTAAAGACTGGTTCAACCAAATTTTCTGGAGCTGGGGAACAGTTCTTTCTAGATTGAAAGTGCTCAATAGGAGCCTTACATCATGGAAAATCAGACTGAGTAGTAAAGGTGTTTATTTTGACATTTTAGAGTACTGGTCATTCCATAAGGGCAAAGATTGCTATTCAAAAGGACAAGCAGCATGGTTGTGTTATGTTTCCCTGTAGTTAAAGAAGTTTCACAATGATTTCAAATTCTAAGAGCGTGAGGACTATCTCAGTTTGGTAAAGTGCTTACTGTACAAGCATGAAGAACCGAGTTTGATTCCCAGAACACACTTCAAAAGCCAGTGTGTAGCTTGTTCTTAGAAACCCAGCACTAGAAAGATAGAGAAAGGTAGATTCCTGGGGCCCACTGACCAGCCAGTGAGGCTCAAATAGGCATCCCCAGGACATTCAGAGGCTACACTGTCTCAAAAAGCAAATTAGATAGTTGGGTATGGTGGCATATACCTTTAAAATCCCCTGCACTCTGAAAGCAGGTGAATTTCTGAGTTCAAGGCCAGTATGGTCTTTACAGTGAGTTCCATGACAGCCAGGGATATGTAGAGAGACCTGGTCCCTCAAAACAAACAAACAACAACTACAACAAACCCACAGAAATGAAAACCAAGGTAGATTGTTGCTGGAAAATGACAGCTGAGAAGTCAGGACAGAGTAAAACTGTACAATTACCAGGTAGTGTAATAGCTGAAAAATACTTCAGATAGCCCAGGTGTCAGCGCTTTGATCTTCTGTACCCCCTTTATCTGTATGATAATGGAGAGTGTGCTCAAGATGAGGGAGAGAGAGAAGAGATCATTATGATGGGAATTCCCAAGTGGATGGGCACAGGCACCTCATGAGTACAGCTGAGGATCCATCCCCAGAGCCTTGGGTCTCCATTGCAGAAGACCAGTGCCTTTGGGAGGGATTTCTTATAGATCGACCTGATTGCACATTCGCCATAAGACATGTATAATGTAAAGAGAGGACATTTACATACCTGAGGGAGAGTCTGTTGTAGGTACTTAAGACAGAGAAATCAGGTGAGCACGCGTACACGTGTGCACGAACAAACACACACACTAGTTTGTAAAAGTCAGGGGAAAAAAGGGAAGTGACTTTCCTGAAAAGGACAATTGCAGATACAGTGTAGCATGCTGAAATGTGGCTGATTAGCATATGAATAGTTATCATTATTGTGGTGAGAACTCTTTATATGCACTCTCTTTAATTTTTCTTTCAGGAATACAGAACTTAGGGCAGAGCTGAGTGATACAGGGCTTGTTCAGCCTGGATAAGGCGCTGGGCTCTGTTCTCAGCACTAGAAAGGAAAAGAGTTGAGAAGAATCCAATATATTATTAACTGTAGTCACCCTTTTGTGGAACAAATTTCCTTGAGCTAACTCCTGGTAGAAATTTTGTGTCCTTTGATTAGCACATCTTCCTCTCCTCTGCAGTAATTATTTGCAATTGTGTCAGTTCTGCAAGACTACAACAGTGCAGTGTGTCAACACAAGAAGTGGAATAGTCAGTCACGGTGTCGTACAATCCCAAGCAAACGCTGAAGACAATGAAGCAGGAATCAGGAGTTTGGCTGGCAACGTAGGGCTGGATTTGTGTCTTATTGGTACAGTGTTTGCCTCACATTCAGGAGGACTTGATCCATAGCATCATGTCAGCTGGTGTGGTGCTGCACATCCATGCTTGGAAGGTGGAGGCAGGAAGATCAGGAGCTCAAGATTATCTTTTGGTCACAGAGTGACTTCGGGACCAGCCTGGCCTTGGTAAGACTCTGAATCCACCTCTCCCAGAAGAAAATGGAAGTATTTTAAAATAAAATAACAACAATGAATTGGAAGTTACAAAGTTACTTTAAAAAAAAGCAACACGCAACACAGTTTTTAAAAGGATATTTCTTCAAGATATATACTGCATATATCTATAATGAAAAGTAGGAATATAGTTATCACAGCTTAAGTATTAAGGAACTCCATGACCACTAAATGTAGCAGTTTATAGTATTAGGAGGAAGAATTTCAAAGATGGAAAGTGTTTATGTATGTGTGTGTACACATGTACATACATAGTCAATTATAATATTTTATGTAATTTTCTAAAAATTTTAAATATTTCATGACTGAAAAGTTGAATGAGCACTGATGTTTAGGACACCGTCATCCTAAATCTGGAGATTTGCATCAAACTGGAATTCTAAATTTATCTTCCTTTTATATAGGAAATAACTTAAAGCCTTTGTTCTTGATTTGACAACATATGATTATTAGCCAATTAGTTTTTATGAAAATGTTAACTCAATTTTGTCTTTTTGTTTCTGCAAAGATCCATTGGAAGTTATGGACAGAGAGCTGGGGAGGTGACTCTGTGGATAGGAGGGTTCACTACTCAAGCAGGAGGACCCGAGTCTATGTTTCCAGCACCACAGCCAGGTGTCCATGAGGGCCTGTAGCCCCCCGCATTGTAGGGGTTAGAGACCGGAGGATTGTTGTGGCTTAGTGACCAGTCAACTGCACCCAAACCTTATAAGCTCCGATTTCAGTTATAAACTTCAACTCAAGGGAATAAGATGAAAAGTGACAACCGCAATGTCATCCTCTGACTTTCTCCCATAGAAACATACGTGCATGTACCCACACACATGCTTGCACACAAATGCACAAGTAAAAGAAATTATTGCTGAGACATACAAGACTTAGTTCTGCGGGATGTTTGTTTGACAGACAAAGGACAGCGAAGCAGATCAGTATCCAATCTGAAGTGAGAGCCGATTCAAACATGTTTATTGGCTTGACTTTATAGGAACCATGACAGCAGGACAGGAGAGAACAGTCACGCTCTTGTTCTGTAAAATGATTTCCTCTGAGGAAAGGACTCGGTTCAAGGTCATGGCCAGGTTAAGACCCTGGAATTGGAGAAGTGTGTGGAGTCCCAGTTCATCCAGGTTAAATACTATTGAATTCTGGATCTCAGCTTTCCTCAAGCTACAACAATGCAGTACATTTGACAGGCCCGCCACAATTAAATTAGTTATCCCCACTAAAGCAGATGTCAGACTGTATCTGACACACAGAGAAAGCGAATTCTTAGCCAATGTTAGCATTACTGAAACTTTTGAAAAGATTAGAATTACGACTCAGGGGGATCCATCACTGGAGACAGGATGGAACAGTTAGAGACACAGCTACACACAGCTTACAAGCCTGAGCATTGTTTTGCTGGAATGAAGAAGTCTAAGAAACTCCCTCGTGAAATCTCAGCTTACAATTACAACTTAACTCAGCTTCACAGACAAACAACTTTCAAGAAATCAGTGCTTTTGCTGGAAGAGGAGAAATCTACGGCAATCATGCTTCAACTTGCACATGTATCTGGACTTCCCAGCTGCAGAAACCAGAAATGATAAAAAACAAACAAACAAACAAACAAACAAACAACCCAGCTAAGACATCAGCAAAACAGAAGAAAACAATAAAACCAATAGAAAAAAAATTAAAAATTACTTGGCTTCATTAAGAACAGCTTAGACTGGGATGGTGCTGGGGTGAATGAAGAATAGGCTGCCTTAGTAACTATATGTGACATCAGTCTGCCTCCAGTGAGCCCCTCTGCGCATTTGGGAAGGTATCTGTGAAGTGGGGAGAGCGTGTGGAATCTTCGTGTGGGATTTAAAGGCATGCTCTAGTTCCTTCTAAGGAAATAATATGGGGCATAGAAAGCCATAGGTGCTTTGGTGGACTCATGAACATTCAGCTTTGGAGAAGTACCAAGCTGGTGAGCCTGAGGCCTCCAGACATTTGGGGATGTAGAGCTGAGCCCTGTTGTGGAGACCCTTGCATGCCACCAAAGGATTTATGGCTTTATTCAGTAGGCAGGTAAGGAGGAATCATATGATGCATCCACTTGGGAAGCTACACTGGTAGTTTTAGAGATTACGTTGGAGCTGTGTAGAGTAGTCTGAAGTTTGAGAGAGGTGTTGGGTAGGGAAGTTAGATAAAGAAAGTTAGCATGGAACTGGAGAAGTAGAGGTGGGAGATGACTGAGACAGGAAATGCGTTAGGCGGATGATGTTGACTGGGAATGAGAAGAGGAGGCTTGGGTCATGCACAGGCAGGCCTGAATTGCTTGCCCATTACTCCGTTCCCTCCAATAGTGCTGGATGTTCCCCAGAGACTCAGATCTGCACTAATGCTTCAAATTTATTTGTTGGATCCCAAGCATTAAAAAATATATATTTAGTCACTTTCTTTAAGTACTTTGTATGAGTATGTACCCACATCTGTGTATGTGTGTGTGTGCACATGTACCTGGAGGCCAGAGGTTGACATTAGGTGTCTCTCAATAGCTCTCACTTTTTAAATTTTTTATTTATTTTATGCGTGTGAATGCTTTGCCTGCATACATGTGCGTGTACCCCATATGTACTTGGTGCCTGTGGAGGTCAGAAGAAGACATCAGAGAATCTGGAACTGGAGTTACAGATAGTGTGAGCCACGATATGGGTGCTGGGATCTGAACCCAGGTCCTCTGCAAGAGCAATCAATGATTTAATTGCTGAGCCATCTGTCCAACCTTTCTTATGTTTTATTTGAGACAGGATCTTTCATTAAACCTGCAGCTTACCAATTCAGCTAGGTGGCCAGCCAGCAAGCCCCAAAGATCCCCTGGGCTACCCTCCTAGCCATAGATTACAGGTGCATACTGCCACCTCTAGCTTTTACGTGTGTTCTGGGGATCTAAACCCAGGTCTCCATGCTTGTACAGCAAGCCCTTTACTAATGGAGCCATCTCCCCAGCTAGTCTTTGTGTACTTTTTAAACAGACCCTTTCAAAGCTGTCTGATTTAGGTAGAGCCTGAGAACACTAAATTCCGAATAGATGACGGAAAACTTCAGAGCCAGGAGCAGGTGGAGTTCTTCTTTGCTTCCACCCTGAAGCTCTTTCAGCTTCAGCCACATTCCTGTTAAGTGTGAGCAGCAGCGGGGGGTTCCTCTTCTCCTTTCATGCTGTCATGCACTGCTTAGAGAGGCAAAGGAACCCTTGGCACTGCATTAAAGGCTGAAGTCACTGTGTTGCCTGAGGCCTGTGAGGTAGGTGCTGGGTTCAGTGTCCTCCTGGTGCTCTCAGTGGCACAGGGAGGCCTTCCACACAGTGATGCTCACATCTTCGCAGCCATTCCCACATTGGTGGTTTTGGCAGGAAAGTCTTCCCATCACCACTCCACCACGGGGTGAGTTCTGGCTTTTACAGTGAATATCTTTCAACCCTGTACTGGTTTCCTAGGAGACCATGCCTCAAGTACTGTCTAACCAAATTTTGTCATAGACACCAGTTATACAACTGCTCAGCAGGGAAAAAAATGAGTTGAAAACAGATTTTTTTTTTTTTTAAAATAAGTAGGTTGGTGGAATAGTATTGCTGCCTTTTCTAGTCAACAAAGGAGAAAAAAGGAAAAAACCCACAACCTCAAAATAGAGCCTTCCCCTAAAAAAATGAAAATTAAATATAGTAAAGATCTTGCCAGGTTTTGTCTTCACCATGAGCTGCTGAGTCTGGATCCTCTCATTTGCTTTCTGTTAGCTTCACAAGCACATGCACCAGGGATGTGGCAACCAAACTTTATGAAACTACTGTGACACACAAGGCTTGAGCCAGAGCTGGCTGTGTTGTGAACACATCGGAGATGATTAAACTACCATGCAAATTTGTTTTGTCCACTTCTCGAATTTTCATTGCATGTTAGAGAAATGGGGGATGGGCTGGATTGAAAGAGCTCCAAGTAGTATCTTAAACTTGCAGCTCCATTCAAGTCACCGATAAACATATTAATGTCTGCAACTCTGAGGTTGGTGTCAAGTCAGTAATTTCCATTTCCCCCAAATTCAAATGAATGCTCTCCTACCTTAAAATGTATATGGATTTTTTAAAAATGCTGTCAGCATATTATGATTTTATTAAGTATCTACTGGGTTGTGTTCAGGAAGAATTAGAATACAACCTTGCAACAGTTTTATGGGCTTCAGTAGGCTGCAGGAGAGCTTAATTTTGTTTTACTGGTTATCAAAATCCTTTATTAAAATTGATGACTTGGAGCAATGATTTCAGACTTCTCTGCTGGCTTTCCACTTCTCTTGTAAGTCAGCAGGTGCTGATAGTCTTTGCTCTTCATAAAGTCAACTCTGATGGATAGGGCAGTATGGTATGATGAGCATTTTGCTTTAAGGAACATAGACATAGAGATTGACTTCAGTCACTAGTGAGGTTCAAAGAGTGTATGCTACTATCTCAAAGATACACAGCTAGTTGGTGTCACGAAGTCTCATGACCTTTAGCTACTAAGTTCCTGGTATATTTTGATGCCTTCCTGTCTCTTCAAAGCTTTCCAGCAAAGCATAAACCTGGGAGCAAACTCTTCAGGGTGTTAGCTGTAAAGAATAATTGTCCAGTGTAGTCAACAAGAGCTTCTTCTCCTCCCCTGCCCCTCCAAATTTTCACTGTTCCCTCAGGACGCCATAGCTCTTTAAGGAAAGAAAATTGTCAAAGAAATATTCAATTAGTTTGTTGCTTTTATTAATGTTCATACATATATCCAGAGCGAGGGGACTTTTATAAGGAAGGTTGTATTTAAAATACAAAACAATTAAAGTGTACTGCTCGTATAACCAAATTACATCAGCATGTAAGAAAGAAAAACTGGCATGTAAGAAGGAAAAACTGTTTTACATACAACCCAGCCACAGTGGTGAGGATATTTTGCACATTCTATTTCAAAAAAGCTAAAAAAGAAAAAAAAAACAAAAACAAAAACTGAAAGCCTCAATAAATGTCTCATTTTTGCCAAACATAATTTGATTTTATTGAAAGTAGCTATTTTGGTAGTAGCAGTTGGTGTGGCACCTATGGGCTTCACACTGAGAGCACAGGATGCATCTCGGGAAGGTGGATTTCCAGAGAAGCCCTTCAGAAAGCCAGACCGCATATAATATATACCATAAACATATAGCCATGTATATTATCAAATCTGTATTATCTATCTATCTATCTATCTATCTATCTATCTATCTATCTATCTACCTATCTACCTATCTATCTATATCTGTCTATCTATCTTATATGTGACACCTATCTATCATATAGGAAAATGCTTTTATCATTTTCAGTAAAATTGTGTCTCCTCCTTGCCTCACATTACAACTTAATTACTTGACTTTCTTGGCCCACATTAGAAGTGAATCTAGCATACTTTAATACTGACCAAGTTTCAGGCCTTCTTTGTTCATACACACTGCTGTTTCTCAACACTAAGTTCGTATTCTTGTCAAACTAATTTGAACACTGCATTGCACCAGAAAGCACAAGTTAGGTTAGATCTATGAAAAGACCGGAATGTTGGAGAGATCCATGGGGGAAATTTCTGTTTCCCTTTCCCCCTCTGTCTCTCTGTCTCTCTCTCCCCACCTCCTTTCTCTTTCCCAATCTCAGTTGTGGACTTCCCCCACCCTCTGTGGTAATGACTAGAAACAGCCTCACTGATTTTTGCTGATAATGCCTTTCAATTATATGATTTCCTAAAGAGAAGCAGTCGACAATTTGTCAGACTGTTCAGTTGCCTTTTGCCCATGAGCATATGTGTGTGTGTGAGTGTGTGAGTGTGAGTGAGTGTGTGTGTGTGTGTGTGTGTGTGTGTGTGTAGTCTGAGAGAAGAAAGGAAGAGGGTGAGGAGGGAGAATAGGAAGACTGTAACTCCCCCTCTCATTCTTAGTGGCTGCAAAGTGTCTTTAAAAGAGTCTAATTCCTGAAAGTGATGAGTAGACAAATGTGCTAAGTGGTTGTTAAATAGCTCAGTGGTTAAAGGCACTTGCTTCGAAGCCTGATTACTTGAGTTCAATGCCTGAGACCCATGTGATAGAAGGAGAGAAACTACTCCTGCAAGTTGTTCCTGATCTCTACATGTATGCTCACACACATACACAACAAATAAAAATGTATTTTGAAAAGCGTTTAAAATATAAAAAAATTGTTTTCCCTAACAACAGGGGAAAAGATAACAACCCCCATATTGTACTGATGTACTCTTTTCATTAGAATACTAATTGAAATGGTCAGCATAAATGCCTATTGAGACTTTTTGTATTGTTTTATTTCTACAGTGACTTAAAGTCCAAGTAAGTGAACAATATAAACAATTATGATTTGTAAAGACTCATAACTATATATATATATATATATATATATATATATATATATATATAGTTCTGAAAATGTGTTGATTACCATAAGACTAATGGAAACTAAAACATATGTACAAAGCAAGATTCATGCACACTGACCCCAAAACTAAGAATGTTATCAGGTAACATCTGAGACCTTTAGCGGGGATTTCCCCAGTTTGCTGTAACATGCCTACCTGATGTACCCACCAATGGGTTTGAAAAGTGTGTTTATCTCTTTCTTTGTTCTTTCATTATGAAAACTTCATGAAACTGTTATGATGTTTCAACATGGTATTTAGTGCAGCCTACACCTGCATTCCCAAGCTGTGGCCATTCCTATTTGTTGCAAGAATAAATACTTTCTTAGTTCTTTGAGGTTTGTTTTATTTATATTGACACATACTTGGCAAGTTGCAGGCCAATGAGAGACTCAATATCAAAAAAGATGAATCAAAGGTGTGTGAAGAATAATCCCAGTATTTGTGAGGCAGATCCCTGAGTTTGAGGCCATCCTGGTCTACAGAGCAAGTTTCAGGACAGACAGGGCTACACAAGGCAACCTTGTCCAAAAATCAATCAATCAATCAATCAATCAATAAAAGGAATGTCACCCAAGGATGTTGCTCTCTGGGTTTTGCAGGCACATATAAAAAAAGAGAGAAGAGAGAAAGGAAAGGAGGAATGAGGAGAGAGAGAGAGAGAGAGAGAGAGAGAGAGAGAGAGAGAGAGAGAGAGAGAGAGACTTAGAAGGAAAGGATCAAGGTATCTTATGTGTGAGAAAACTTGTAAGTACTACATATAATGAATTTTATGTGTGAGAAAACTTGTAATAATGAAAAAGCACAAAATCTGTCTTTAAAAAACAGTAATGACGGAAATATAGAGAGGAGCACCAGAGAAAAGGATAGCAAAGAAGATGGAGATTAGGGTATTGTGAATAAAGGTTCTGAGTCCCTATGTAGACTGGGTTCAAGGAGAAAACTGGAGGCAGGGGCCAGCGGATGCCATGGATGCTTGCATTCAGCAGGAGCAGGAAGGTTTTGTTGTCTTTTGTTTTCTCCTCCTGATTAATTTGTACCTTCTTGGGGGTTGTTGCCTCATCTTCTATTTTCAGGGAAAACGATATTTTACATTAGAAATTTAGAAATGGTAACCTAGGCATTGGCTATTTGCTTACTTTCTTTGAGGATGAAATGAAATAGCCAATATAAGATCAGTGAGCAGTGGAAGACTGCTAATTTTGCTGTGTATCAACAGCCATGATGACTGGCAGGGCTGGCAGCAAGCTTCTCTGAATGTTGTCGGCAGCCACACCATCTTTCCTCACATTTGAGAAATGGAACAAGGGGAACTGCCATGACTCTTGCCTCCCTCAGGAAGAGTAGAGTGTGATGACAGGTCCTTCAACAGCCTGAACTTTTCTTGTGGTCCTTCACATTACAACTTACTTGGTCTCTGTATAAAATAAAGTCGGCTAGTTCTGCATGGACATTGGAGTAAGTATGGGATGAGCAAGGTCCATGTACCCATGAGACTAGAAGTCATATCACTATGGCACTGAAAGCAGCATCATGGATCAGCCCCCAGTAAAGTCAAGGTGAGAGCTGTCTGGGATTTGGCCTTACTTTATAGGACAGGTTGCAGTTGTACATGTGAACCTAAGGCAATAACATCTGCCTATTTCTGTAGTGATGCTTGGAGGTTTCTTCATCTCTGCTCTAACTTCTGTGCCAGATGGGAAGCCACCTGGAGTTAACAATGACTTTATCTCTAGCAAGCATTGCCTTAAGGCTCCATGGAGGCTCTTTGCAAGATGGCTTGGTGATGCTGGAAGAGGGAACATTGTTCTAAATGGCATTTGAGTTTCTTCCCAGCCTGAAGATTCTTTAAGATTCCAAGTTCCATTAAAACTATTTCAGGACACAGTTAGGATTACAGCAGCAGTTTTTAGGTCAGTGTTTTGTAGCTTTTGGCCAAAGGTCATTCAGAGGTTAACAGAGCAAAGGGAAGAGGATATAATGGGGTTTAAAAAAAATTAAAACAGAAAAACAGTAGGGTAAACTGTGGGACAGTAGGAACTTTGAAGGGTAAATTCCAGGGAGTAGATTTTCAGACCGTATAGTGCCATGCTCTTTTAGTTATATAGTATAAGATAAATCAGGCTCTAGCACACACACACACACACACACACACACACACACACACACACACACACAATCAAAATGGCTTCTATTAACTAATGCTTGGGTTTAGCAAGTTTCTACAATAACTTGAGTTCTCAAAGAAACATTAACTTCCTTTATTGTTAGAGCAGAAAGCTTACATTGAATGTTTTCATCTATATTAAGCAGAGTGCTGAATGTTTAGCACAAGGTTTCCTTCATGATTTTTACCCTAACCCCATAAGGTGAGTATTACTGTTTTCAAATAAGTGTATGAAGGCTGAGCCAAGTAGGGAACTTTGCCTGAAGGCAGTATCTTTGCTGAAACATTGATCTAACTTCTGCATCTGCTCCATGCATCCCATTATTGTTGCCATTACTCCTGAAAAATATTTGTTTTCATCTGTGTGGGAGGGGGCATGTTCATTGTGCTTCTTTTTTTCATTCAATACATTTTTTTCTTTCATTTTTCTTTATTAAGAAATTTTCTACTCACTCCACATACTATCCACAGATCCCCCTCCTCCCTTCTTCCCCCCCAGCTCTCTTTCCCAAGCCACCCTGCATCCCCACATCCCCCAAATCAAGGTCTCCCATGGGGAGTCAGCAGAGCCCAGCACACTGAGCCTAGGCAGGTCCAAGCCCCTTCCCACTGCACCAAGGCTGTACAAGGTGTCACACCACAGGCACCAGGATCCAGAAGCCTGCTCATTGTGCTTCTTTATGGTTGAGCTTGCCTTAACGTTAACACATCCTTGCTTGAGTGAATTAAGTGAATTGAAGGGAGAAGAAACAGCACTTGGTTCTGAATGTTAAGCTTCAGGTTTATTTTATGCACTGATTTCTCATTTACTGGAGTGTGACTGTTAACTTCTTAGATTAAAAAGAAAGAAAGAAAAAAAACCACATGAAATCTTAAGCATGGGTTGCATTGGCCAGTAATTATAGGCCTTAGAAGAAGTTTTCATTGTTTCCTCCTCCTCCCATGTCTTAAGCTGGTGTTATATTGCAGTGAAGAGACACCATGACCATAACAGCTTTTATAAAGGAACACATTTAATTGGGGCTTGCTTACAGTTTCAGAGGTTTAGGCCATCATAGTCATGGTGGGAAGTATGGCAGGCAGACATGGTGCTGGAGAAGTGGCTTAGGAATTCTACATCTGTATCTGCAGGCACTAGGAAGGACAAGGGCCACTGGGCCTGGCTTGGACTTCTGAAACCCTAAAGCCTGCCCCCAGTGATACACTTTCTCCAACAAGGCCATACCCCCTAATCCTTTTCAAGTAGTGCCACCAAGCATTCAAATAATTGAGCTATGTGGGTCATTCCTATCCAAGCCACTACACCTCAAATATTCATTCTTATCTTTCCTCCCTCTCTTTCTCCCCTGCATCACACACACACACACACACACACACACACACACACACACACACACACCTTCACATTGTCTCTATTTGAAAAGTATTTTATCTTCTAGATGTTCATTTGCAGATCACAGAATCTGCATTATTTTTTAGCATGTCAGTCATGCCATCCTTAGTCATCAGCATGCTTCACTTTTGCCCCTCTGTACCTCACATAAAACTTAAATTTTGACTGAGTACAGGGCAAATGAAAGAAGATATCTATAACTGTTAATTAGCTACCTTGCAATCTCTCACTCCTTTGGCCTAGGCCCTATTAAACATTTTTATACATTTTAATTCAATACTTAAGACATCTTTCTGATCATCTAGAATCACCAATTAAATTTTAAGAAAAATCTGAAGTATAAAAGTGTATTTCAGGCTCATGACACAGATATGTGAACAGTTAAATGTGCACATCCAAATGGATCCATGCTTCCATCTCAGAAAAGTCATATTTTGATAAAGAATATCTTCACAAAACAAAAACATATACAGGCACTCTCTAAATGACTCAGCTCATTTCCTGTTTTGATTTTGGACATTATTCAAGATGATCTCTCTAGAGGATATTAACATTCATGGCCTAAAAATACAGCAATTTTAATCTCATCAGCAAGTAAACCTCTTCACTTCACAGTAAGATCATGTTGATATACTTTAAAATGTAATCGCATTTAGAATCACGTTTAGATTTCTTTAAATTTTTAAATACTATTTTTTGATTTATAAAAGTAATTGAGTTAGGTTTTCATTAGTACTCTAGAAAAATTGCATTCATCTATTAGGATGTTAGCTTTCATTTGCAAATAGGAAATTACTCTTTGCTCTAATGAGAGGAGGAGGTTATCATGAATGTGGACATGGTCTCAAGTGTTAGCTGGATATTCATATAGTATATACTACAACTTTCCTTTTGAAGTTGTCCATTCATATTTATAATCATTTGGGAAATTTATTGAAAGTCTTTTTTGAGTCTTAGAAGACAAAAAGCTGTCTTATAAAAGTTTATTTTGGAAAAGAATAGAATAGTTTGTTTACAAGGTGGGAGCAGTTGAGATGCAGCTGAGCATGGGGGGGGGCATGGGGATGGCAAAGGGCAACAGGTCATTCCTCATCTTACATTTACTTCTCTAGAGAAAATGTCCATGAGCTGAGTATTGATGACCTATGCAAGTATTAGAAAGGATGAAGTTGTCAGGGTAAGGAAGGAGTGAGGGATGTCAGGATTTTCTGATATTGCTAAAGTCGCACCAAATATTGATACCCCCTATTTAGAGGAGAAAAATATACATTAAGTATTGCTTAAAATCCTAATATAAATTTCTTTACAGATAATTCTAAGTCTAATGTATATTTCCCTCTATTCTTTAATAGAACACATTCAGATTACTCTAACTCTGGCTTTCCTGGTCCCTGTTTGAGAGCAGCTTGCCATCTCTGTCCTCCTCAGGAATTTCTTGAGCACCCACAGAGGCTCTAGCATTTCAAGGTTTGCAGTACCCATAAAGAATTATGTGATTTAGGCCTCTGCAGTGAACTCAGCCAGGTAGAATCTCCAGTAAATTGCTACTATTCATTTCATTTAGCACGTATGCTACATATGCACTGAATGTCCTTTAGTCATTTTGCAAAGATGATTTAATAAAACCAAAAGGCACCATATTAATTTCCTGTGGCTGCTGTAACAAAATACCTCAATTTTAGTGGCTTCTGGCAGTACATTTTTTTGTTGTTCAGTTTTATTCATCAGGACTCTGACAAGGGTCTCATTACGGTAAAATTGAGGTGCTAGTAGGGTTGCTTTCCTTTCTAGAAGATGGATGTGGAGGAATATCATTTCCAGTTTGCAGAGTCTGCTAACACTCTTTAGATTACCCTTTTATGTCTCTGAAGCCATGGGTGCCTATCAGTTTTCCCTATATTGCTTGACTCAGTGTGGTGTTCTGCCCTCCATTGATGACAAGGATCTGTGGGCCTACAGTGAACCCACATGAATATCTGAAGCAGTCTTCTCAACTCAGAGTTCATTCTCTTAATTACATCCTCAGCTCCCTTTTCCATATAATGGAATATATGCTCATAGCATGGAGAGTTTTTACTAATACCTGAAAAGAGGTTGAGATTGAAGAAATGATTATATATATTTTTGCTCTTGAATTGCATTCTAATTTGGGGCCCATGATTTCTTTTTCTTTCTATACACTTTGGATTATTAAAGAAATATGCAAACTACCTATAATTAGAGAACTACAGTGTGATGTTAACTAGAAATAATAATAAATAATATTTATTTAATACTATATTCAGAGATGATCAATTTTTAGGCCTTATCTTACTTTATCCTCCTAACTCTTTGAAGAAGTTATTATTGTTTTCATTGAGAATTTAAAAATCTAAAAAATAATCCCAAGGCCAGCTAGCTAGTAAGTGACTATCATAAGCAAGAGCAGGCATGATGTGGCAAAAAGCTGGTTGGCATAAGTCTCAGAGGACTAGGATATTTACTTCCTAATGTCAGCATCACCCAGGAGCAAGTTATCGACAATGATGTGCATTAAAAGTCCATTGGACTCAGGAACTGCACAATGATATACTCCACTATTCTCTCAGCTGGTATGTTTAATGTGTGTGATAATATGGTCCTAATGCCCCAGGACAAGGAACTCTGCTATGCTCACTATACTTAGTGTTCTTCATGTTGATGAGTGTTGGCAGTCATCTTAAGAGCAGGTCCTCACCACTGCCAGACCTCTGTTTCCAATAATACACCCTCCAGTAGTCTTAATAGTGGGTCCTCACCATTGCCAGCCCTCTGCTTCCTGTGTTACATACACCTGCTCTGCCGTCTGCTGCACCTCCAGCATCGTCTCCACACTAAATATTTGGCAGAAAGTTTAGAAACATCTGTTGTCTTAGCCGAAGAACAGACCCGTTTTCCCTCTCCGATGAGGATATGAGGATAGTACTTTACAGTTCATACCTTACCTTCCTCCAGAGTCACTTTGGGCTAAGGCCAGAGAGCTGAATCCTTTGAACCTTACCATGTCACATAGATATCAAAGGAGAAAGCTGTTGTGGAAGGCATATTGTAGGTGAACTGTAGTCTGACTCTCCCCTGGACACTGAAAAGGCACCCACCACACTGCAATGTCATATGCAGGTGATTTTACATGACCTCAACAGGTTGTTATTTAAACACCAGTTCTAGCCCTGACTTTTCCATGTCAGAGCTGGCTGGTGCTAGGCAGAGTCCTTGATATGTTTGAGAAGAGCGAAAATTGACATGGCTGAGTTGATTCTTTCAGGATACAAATATGATCATGATGTGGCTTTGGGTATCTAAGGTTAAGGATGCCCCAGTTTCCTAAAGGGAAACCTCACAATTCAAGAAATTGATTCATAGAAATTAAAACTAGCTATATGTGGTTCCTTATTAAACATCTTGTTTCACTTCTGAGAAAACAAAAAAAAAAGTAAAAGGAAGGAAAAATGAAAAGG
Organism: Peromyscus leucopus; assembly: GCF_004664715.2. NCBI lineage: Eukaryota > Metazoa > Chordata > Mammalia > Rodentia > Cricetidae > Peromyscus > Peromyscus leucopus. The sequence continues at coordinate 25,761,394 of NC_051063.1, read as the reverse complement.
GGGAAAAAGAAGAAAGAAAATGATCAAAGAAAAGGAAGAAAGAATAAATAAACATATATTGACATGAGGAATCTGATCTATTACTCATAGTGAGACCTCAAAGCTCTCATAGTCTGCTTGACTGCTTACAGCTACGTCATGCCTTCACACTGGGCATGAACAATTGCATGGACTGTTTTTGTAAGACAGAGTTCCTGTGGTTTTAAAAGGCAGTAGGTATCTGCATCTCTGTTTCCCAATATGCAATGTCTTTTTTAAAAAATCAACTGTGACTTCAGGCTTGCACTGGCCTGCTGTCTTGATAGATGCTCAACCATAGCATTGTCCTGCTTTCTGACAACTTCCAATCAAGTCTCCGCTGTCTTAGAGCCTACTCAAAACCATCCATTAATAGTTTTTGTCTGTTAATAGATCCCCCCTAAAACTCTTGTGCTAACTTATCTTGCATTTGCTCCCTGCAATAAATAACAAACCTAATTAGTTCTATATGACTACTACTTGATAGCTTGTAGGCATTGACTATTCCAAAAACTACTTTTATCTCTAACAGAGAGATGAGGTAATCATATAAAATCATAAAGTTCTGCAACAAGACGGTGTAGCTTTGTTTTTTAAGAACATATTTTTTTTTTTTTTTTTTTTTTTCACTTATAAACTGTATGGCCGTGGCAGGCTTCTTGCTAACTGTTCTTTTATCTTAAATTAACCCATTTTTATAAATCTATACCTTGCCACGTGGCTGGTGGCTTACCGGCGTCTCTACATGCTCTTCTCCTGGCGGTGGCTGCAGTCTCTCTCTCTCAGCCTTCCGCTTCCCAGAATTCTCCTCTCTCCTTGTCCCACCTACCTCCTGCCTGGTCATTGGCCATCAGTGTTTTATTTATATAGAACAATATCCACAGCACTTCCCCTTTTTTCTTTTTTTTAAAAAGGAAGGTTTTAACTTTAACATGGTAAAATTACATATAACAAAACAATTACCGAGCAAGAATTATAGTTACAATATTAAAGAAGATGTCCTATCTATCTTATATTTGTGAGTTTAAGGTTTTATATCTAACTTATCTTTTATCATAACTGAGGAAATTACAACTATCTAGTTTTCAACCACATCAAAGACCTGAGAAGGAACATAATGGTACCTGAGAAATGGTAGATGGATGCAAGCAACTTCGGGAATCTTGCAAGAGTAGACCAAGACAGCTGGCAGCCTGGACAGTCACCTGATGTTTCTCAGCATTGTTGGTGCATTCAAATTGGCTACAGGCCTAGAGTATCTGACAGACCATTTTCAGAAGCAGGAATTCTGAGAGACCATCTTACCCTGTCTTGGCAGAGTATAGTGGTCACTTTTCTTGTGTCCCGCTTGTCCAGAAAGGACAGCATTGCATTTGTACTGTCAGCCGTCAAGGCAAGGGCAGTTCTTTGCCCAGTAGGCCATTTTGTGCCAAAAAGACAAACTTCCAAATGGAAATGTCTTAGAAGCCCAACATTCTCTCGGGATCAATTGGTGCAGCCAGGAGCAATTGTGTCTCACATCAACAGAATTTTAAGTTATTTAAATGCCATATTCTCTAGGTCTATGAAGTGTTTGAAGATTACCTATCTATCTGAAATATATCTATGTATACCTAGAAGACTTAACTAATATGGCTACAAATATGATTATCATAGATGACTGATTATTAATCTATTTTTAATCATCCATTACAATTTTAAATGAGTTAAACATAATACCTCAAACAAGAATAGAAATATATATATACAGTATAACAAAATTAACTTTAAGTTTGTATTAATAAACTAAAATTTTTACCAATGTAAAACATTTTAAACATAAACTAAAATCTATACCAATGTAAAACATTTTAAACAAGTTGTTCTTTAAAAGTAGGTTCATTAATCTACCCTTTTATCTTATCATCTCCATATCCTCCTATATATCTATATTATATCCCCTTTTCTTTTTTAGAAAGAGATCACATTTATAATCAACCTGTTTTAAATAAAAATATTGGTTTTTCTCTGTCCCACACCAGAGGGCTCTTCTGATTTGGGACACAAGAATCTATTAACCATTTTTTTTTAAAGCAATATGTCTGGGTTTAGAGGGGAGTGAGCCAATTCCATCTCTAAAGCCAGCTTGGTATATTTGGGAATTTGGGCGTAGCATCTCTTACTACTTCCTGCTGGAGGGGGCGCTGTATCTTATGTGGATATAAAGAAAATTTTAGACCTATGGGGTAGTCCGTGAGGCTGTATTGTGTGAACCAGTTGCCTTGAAACCGGTCTGGATGTTGGATCATCTGGGCCATGGTGTCATCGGAGACCTTTCAGGGGGTCTTGGCTGGTGAAACCTGATGTATCTTAATCTGGAACAAATCCACAGCCTCTGGCTTTCTGTGGAGACAAAGGCAGAACCTCTTTTCCAAAGTAACATATCCTTATATCCAAATTTTGAAGTCAAGGTACTTTTAAAATATACATTTTGGCATAACTCAACAGCTTTTGCAATCAAATGTTTTTCTTCAGTTACGAATATCAAAGACAACATAATCCAGATTCTCTGTGTGGTAGCCATCGTTACGTGGCTTATTTTTTATATTACCTTGAGCCTTGAGCCTATTGCTTTAAACTGTACCATTGTAAGCCTGAAACGGCGCTGTGGCTGCTGGCTCCGCCCACTTCAGCGTTCCAACAGGGCAGTGGTACGTTTTCTGCCAGCTCTGGGAGTCATCAAGTCTCAGAAATAGTGGGTCTAAGCTTTTATCAAAGCAGCGTGTAGCCCAGAAACCTCTTTTTTTTTTTTTTTTTTTTAAATAGTAGTAAAGACTAAATCTACCACAGAGCTTAATTTGCCGCTGGTAGATGCCTCATTTGCGCCATACTGCCGGTCAAACGCACCCGCCAGGAACCCGCCAGTGTTCAAACCTGCGTTTTGCCACATCTAGCTGGCCGTATGAGACAAGAAGCAGGAACCTGGTTTTGGCTCTGTTTAGAATTGGTTATTAAATATTTTCAGGTTTAAGGTGGAAACTCGAGCCGTTGGGCGCCATTTGTTGCTGGAGGGCTTCTCTCCAGGTTCCCCAAGCCCCGCAGTCCCACAATCCACTTATAAAATAATCACTCAGACGCTTATATCACTTATAAACTGTATGGCCGTGGCAGGCTTCTTGCTAACTGTTCTTTTATCTTAAATTAACCCATTTTTATAAATCTATACCTTGCCACGTGGCTGGTGGCTTACCGGCGTCTCTACATGCTCTTCTCCTGGCGGTGGCTGCTTAAGAACATATTTTAACTACAATGTATGGTACACAAAGCAGCAAGAATACAAGGGATTATAATGAAAAACATTTTGTTTTGTACTCTTTCCATCCTTAATCCCAAGAGGATACACAAGATGGGGGTCATTCTATTGATTTTTTTTCTGAAGCTTGACTGCATGTTAATTTCTATGAAAATGCCCCTGTTCTCTGGTGATCCCTCTTTCAGTGTGTTCTCTCAAGCTCTGCCAACGAAATACCTTCCTGACTTCCTCTTCTGTAGACTAATTTGAATATTAATGTTATTTTAAGTGCTGTTCTCATCTCTGTTTGTGTGTTTCTTACTCCTTCCCTTTAATTTCATAGATACAATATTTGATTGCCTGGTCATTTTCAGAAGACTTCACTCACATTTGTCAGATAGGGCCTAATATTGTAGGAATGGAGACAGCTGTTACTATTTTGATTCACAAATCCCAACATGCTAGAAGATTTTTAAAAATCAACTTATAGTTCCAGAGTAGAATCCTGTATGAAGATTTTCTGTAGAAATGATTTTAAAGTGTAAAATTCAGTTTTCAATGAATGATATTATAGCTTCAGTTGGTAGAAACAGAATAAACTGAACCCTGATTATAATGTTCTAGTTTGTTTACATAAAGAAATGGGGGAAATTCCTAAGACCTCAATCACAGATGAGGATAATGTGTTCTTCAGTGATTATTCTAGATTGTATTCTTTATGTTTTTTGACTTCTATGGTGAAAGGGCTCCCAGTCACCCACCCCCTGACGATTCATGGCTCCAACACTGATACATGTCTGACCTGCACTGTCCTGAGCTTGTCACATGCTTTAACTCACTTAATTCTTTTTTTTTAAATTTTTTTTAAATTTTATTTTACAATACTATTCAGTTCTACATAACAGCCACAGATTCCCTTGTTCTCTCCCTTCCTGCCCCCCTCCCTTCCCCCCAGCCCACCTCCCATTCCCACCTCCTCCAGATCAAGGTCTCCCCCAAGGACTGGGATCAACCTGATAGACTCAGTCCAGGCAGGTCCAGTCCCCTCCTCCCAGATTGAGCCAAGCGTCCCTGCATAAGTCCCAGGTTTCAAACAGCTAACTCATGCAATGAGCCCAGGACCTGGTACCACTGCCTAGATCCTTCCCAAAGAGATCAAGCCAATCGATTGTCTCACCTATTCAGAGGGCCTGATCCAGTTGGGGGCCCCTCAGCCTTTGGTTAACTCACTTAATTCTTACATCAACCATATGAATAAAGCATATACTTCTGATTAGCCTTTAAAGATTGCATTTCATTTTTTCTTTTAAGAAAGAGATATAACCTGAAACAAAAACACACTTCTCTATATACATAAATACTGTCTTAATTAAATTATATTTAAATGTTATTTTACTTATAGCAGCTTGTTTCCACTTAAGTGTTGAAACTGTAAAGCCATTCTGTTTGGACGGCAACATTCCTAGTCAAGTTATCTTAATATTTTAAAAATAGTTTGCCTCTTTTGGTATGAGGGGTCTTAAGAAAACCTTCCCAACTTTCATGTCTGCTCTTGCTATAACTTACTTCACACCTGTAGCTTGGTTTTGCCAGCTAATGATGTGCAAGCATTTCCCTTATGATTTTCAAAGTACAAGGAAAAATGTGGAAAATTTGTGGCAGAAACAGGGCCCTTAAACTAAATATACTTAAGCTGAAGTTCCTCTTGTCTGCCTACATTTAACAGGAGGGGACATGAGCCTCCTTTCCATGGACTTAGGTTCCTGGTGTCTGATAAACAGTTATATATAAAATCTTGAAGTTACTATGGAAATATATTACACATTCTCTATAATTGAAATTAAATACTTGGTAATTACAAATTAGATTTTATTGCGTTTTTAATAAGAGAGAATAAGACAAAATGTTTAAGGAAAAAGAACAGTAAATATTCAATATTCATGTCCCAAGCTTAATGCTAATGGACATTGATTTAGCAGCAAAGATTTTAATTTGATGAAAGCTTATGCCAAATTGATGAAAATACATATATTTTAATGACAACCTCTTCTAGTTTCTGGTAATGGCCTGTAGTCAGGCAACCTGCCTCCCACTCCCAGTGAGCCTCTGCTTTGCCTCCTGGCTGTCTGGAGAGTGTCTGAATACTCCAGGTGCTTTCCTGCTGCAGCTGCAGCTGCTGGAGCATGTCTGTGAGCTCCTTGTGGCTTCTGATGAGCTTTCATACGAAGCATCATTTCCTCATCTTTACCACCACCTCCATGTTTAAAAAGCAGAGGACATAGTGAAAGATACAAACAGTACTGTTCAACTATGTGCCTGTGAAGTTTGGTTGAGGTAACGCATCTCTTTCATTTACAGTTGCACTACAGAGAAGGGCCTCCAGGAAAGTCCATAAATAGCTGCAAAAGGACAGTTCATAAGCCAGATCTGGACAACAAACACACCTTATTTTATCAGCTAGTTATTTCAAAAGTTTTAATTTAAAGTCTTTTAGTAGCCAAATTGTCATTCTTTTGATCTAGCCTATGTTTACCCTTTTTGGGATTATCTTTCTTGCTCTAATTTCAGGCTCCAATCCCATTGTGTTTTATGTGCAAAGAGCTTCCATGAGCCTTTCTGTAGACCTATAGACCCTTGTGTTTCCTATATTTGGCATGATGGCTAGAGAGACCCCATGTCAATGACTGTAAGCTAAAAAGCCTTTAAGAAGGGAGTGAGTTCCAAAGTGCATGTTCAAATAAGCCTCATTCTGGTGGCTTTTCTCCAATACTCTGACTCATAGAAAACCACTGGAAAATTGGAGACCTGGTTTGTTTAAAACTGAGTAAATCAGAACTTGTGTTCATGTAACTTAGTCACCAGCTCAATTGTTGTGCACAAATGTCAAAAGCCTGTGAGTCATTGCGAACTTCTTTTCTACTGTATTAGCTGTCTCAGACTCCTCTGACTTCCCTTTCTAAATATTTCCCCACTTTCCTGTCCATTCTCCATCCTTACACACCACATGTTAACTTGGACTTGATCCCTTTTTATTGCAAACATTCTTTCCTGTCTTCTAGGTGACATTTTGCCTCAGAGCCCCATCACTCAGTAGCCTGCAGGCTGAAGAGAAAATTCCTTAGCCTGCCTCAAAGGTCCAGCGTATCTCCTGTCTTTCACAATCTCCATATTTTGTTTCTTGGTTTGTGTCCTACCCAACTGTTTGTAGTTCCTTGAACACACCATTCTGTTTATGCTTTGTGCAGTTAGCTGAATCCTTTGCTAGAAATTTTCCTTAAAGGTTGTAGCTGTGAATGACCTCTTTTCCTGTAAGGCTTACACCCCTCATTACTACTTTAAGATGTTTCCAATGGTTCTGCTAGGTCATGGGATTCAGGTGGATGCAGTGGAGGAAATACCACCGATGCCCATCTTCACAGTTTTCTCATCCTACATTTTTACTTTAGCTATGGTGATAGCTAAGTGTGTACAAATATAATAGCATGGCACTACAGCTGCACCTCATGTTTTCCCTTTTGCATCTCACTCTGCTGCTATGATTCAATTGTCTACATGCATCTAGAAGGGCGTTAGAGTCAGACCTCCCAGGGAACTCAAGATCATTTGGAGATGGGTGCCAGTGTAGACTCACCTTTTTAGTGTCTTACAAAGAAAATTCTAGGATACATTTTATAAGGCTCCGTGGAGGGCCCTCTAAGTCACACTTTGTCACAAAATTAATAATTCTATAAGGATTCATGGATATAAATTTCCTGTCTGTCCTTCCCTCCTTGCTTACTCTTCTGCTTATTGGGACCACTTCCCCAAAGAAACTGCCACCACACATCCCCATTCTCCAGTTTGAATTTGCTTGGTCCCACAAAGAAGATACAAGAGCATGGATTTATTCAAAGAAACCACTTTGTGGATTTTCAGAGTTTCATATATGTTCTTTTTAAAACTGAAGTCCTGGAGCACATATTTAAAAGAGTGGTTTAGTCAACAAAAAAAAACTTAAAGACTTGAAGTTCTTGTCATATTGGTCTTTCACTTGTTTCAAGGATGGAAGTAGGAAAAAAATCATCCTGAGTGAGGTAATTTGGACCTAGAAAGACAAACATGGTATGTATTCACTCATAAGTGGATACTAACTGCAAAGTAACCATGCTACAACCCACAGAGAGACTATACAACAAGGAGGGTCCAAAAGGGAATGGGATTCATGGATTTCCTTGGGAGGAGGAAATAAGAGATTTCCTGGGTAGACTTAGGGCTGGCAGGGATGGGAACATGAGAAATTGGGTTGGGGATACACGGAGGGGGAGAATAATGAAGGAGATGTCTTTATGGGATGGCATTTTCGGGTTAGGTAGAAACCTGGTGTCAGGGAAACCCCCACAAATCTACAAGGATGATCCAAACTAAGACTCCTAGCAATAGTGGAGTGGTGCCTGAACTGGCCATCTCCTGAAATCAAATTGGTAACTACCCCAGTTGTTCTCAGAGAGCCTTCATTCAGTGACTGATGGAAACAGATGCAGAGATCCACAACCAATCACAGCTCAGCTCAAGGAATCTTGCTGGAGAGAGGGAAGAAGGATTGTATGAGCCAGGAGAGGTCAGGGTCATCACATGGAAATGCACAAAAACAACTAAGCTGGGCTTAGAGGATCTCACAGACTCTGGACTGCCAGCTAGGGAGCCTGCATGGGACCAACCTAGGCCCTCTACATAAGTGTGACAGTTGTGTAGCTTGCTCTACTTCTGGGACTCCTAGTGGTGGGAGCAGGGCCTATCCCTGGGGCTTTGACTGGCTTCCAAGGACTTATTCCTCATATTGGGTTGCCTTGCCCAGCCTTAATACAACGGGAGGAGCTTGGTTCTACATCAACTTGATATGCCATGCTTTGTTTACACCCATGGGAAGCCTGCCTCTTTCTGAGCAGAAACAGAGGAAGAGTAGATTGGGGGTGAGGGGAAAGAATGGGAGAAAAGGAGGAAAGTGAAATTGGGTTGCGATGTAAAATGAATGAATAAATTTAATTAATAAAAAACTTTAAGGCAAGGTTGGGGATTTAACTCAGTGGCAGAGTGCTTGCCTAGCAAGTGCAAGGCCCTGGGTTCAGTCCTCAGCTCCGGAAAAAACAAAACAAAACAACAACAACAACAAAAAACCTTTAAGGCATCAAAACTATATTGCATTCTATAGGGAAAGTAAATCAAAAGTAGAATTTATTAGAGGCAAAAGGGTTTATTTAAGAAAAGGTGTTAATATAGAGTTGAGCACTAGCATTATGGGAAAGAGAGAGGTGCTTAGAAAAATAACAGTATACACCCAAGGGTAGGTGTGGGCTTGTCAAGAGAGAGTCTCCTCCTGATATGATAGTTTTATCTTAAAATGTCAAATTTGAATTATGCATAGGTTTCAAATATTTTCTTTTAAGAGAAATGTGAGAAAAGCTGAAGATCATTGCCCTACACTGAAGGCTTTTAACTGTGGCCTGGCTCATGTTGGGAGGATCAGGCTTTCTGCAGTGCAAGGTGGTTGATGAACAAACCCATAAATGGTCCAAGTGCTGACACTAAGTGATTGTCCAGTGCCAACCCCTAAATGAGAAAGTCCCAGGAACACTGTAGAAGAGTGAGCTGGAAAAATGAAAGAACCAGGGTGTGTGTGTGTGTGTGTGTGTGTGTGTGTGTGTGTGTGTGTGTGTGTGTGGAGAGATGGCTCATTGGGTAAGAGTGCTTGTGCTTTTTCAGAGGGACCAGAGTTTGGTTCCCAGGACACACATTTGGCAATTTCCTGCTGTCAGTAACTCCAGGAAGACCTGACACTTTCTTTTGGCTTATGCATGCATTCATATACAGGTGGCATACATGCCTATAGATATAAATAAACAACAAAATAAATCTTTAAAAAATGTGATAGCCAGAGTGTGGGAAAAGGTTTTATGAAATTCTGTCTTCTGGATGTGACATGATGAATGCACTCATGAGCTCATAGCAGCTGTGGTCAATTGCATGAGATTGGGCCCTTTAACACTCCATCAAGGATGAGGCCCTAAACCTCCCAAGGAGCTGTTGTCAGTCAGGTTGCTGAGAAGGCAGATGTCATTTTCTTCAGTGGTGGAACCACCGGTAAAATATCTGTGCTCCAGTAAATAATCCCCTACTTTCATTCATATACATCTCCCTAGTTAAACTCAATGGGTCAAAAAAGAACAAGGAGGTATGAAAGAGACTAGTTGGGAAGGAGGTGGTTTCAATAGGACTGGGGAGGGTTAAGAGAGGATAATAGAGGGTAGATGTGATCTCATTATATTTATGTATGAAATGGAGAACAAATTATGTTGAATTAAAAACTGAATTAAATAAATAGGAGGGGAAAAAGAACAGAATGAAGCACTGTTATCTGTGGTAGTGTGAAATGAGTTGGAGGAGATCATGCTAAGCCATATAAGCCAGGCACAGAAAGACAAATAGAATTTTAAAGTCAGTTTTAAAGTTAAAGGTGTTGATCTCATAGAAAACAGTAGAACAGTGGTCAGGAGGTGTTGGAAAAGATTGGAGTGGGATAGTGAGAATAATAATGGGTAAAGGATTTCATTTTGCGTGGAGGGATTGGATGTAACATTCTTGTAGCATGATGGCATGTTTCCAAATTAACAGGAGGCTGAAGTGTCATGACAGGTAAAGATGATGTTCGAGGTGGAAAAGCAAATTGTCCTGTTATTGTCACGACACAGTGGATCATGTGTAGAATCGGCAATCTGTGCCTCATAGTTGTGCAGTTATGTTATCAGCTACCAAATCAAACTTTTGAAAAGTTTTCAAGTGAGTGTAATGGATGGGAGGAGAGAGACCCGTTGATCCAGACTCTTCCCTCTTCTTGGTATCCCACTGCCCACACAATCAGAGATGTGGTTAGATGGACTCTGATATCCACAGGCATCAGACAGGAGTTATTCTGAGTCAGGCATGTCAGGGAGGAACTGGACTGCATTTGAGAGTGCCAGCCCCTTCCAGGGGAAGCAGTACAGCGCCCATCGCCACCTTCCTACCTTCAACCTGTTAGAAAATGGGACCAGAGATGCCAAATGTGCTAATGTGCCAAGAAAAGACAGAAATACTGTTTTATTTTTAAAGTGTGAAATTAGCTGACTCTTTAAAGCGTGGCCTAAGACATTACCTATTCTGGACCCTTTATTTCATTCTTTTAACATGCCCTGCAGGCCACATGGAATATATCTATAAGTCAAATGACATCAATGGACCTGCTATTTTATAGTCATTGGCAACATTAGTGGAGAGTATTGGCCTCCAACCTCTATCATCTCTGGCACAGGGACAAGATGGCACCATTTTCTTGCTCACACTTGCACTGGGGACATAAGAGTTAAATGCTCTCAAAAATGGACTTCTTTAAGATTCTATGGAGATTTATCAAGGAAAACAGATAAAACTGGCCAACAATATCCCTTGATAGCTTGCTTAAGTTATTTTTCTCAAATTTATACATTTTTCTTGCCTCTTTGTTCTTGATGAGAGAGAAAATAATTTCTTTGTTTTTCTAGGGAAGCTAAGAGATTTTTATTAGAGAAAAATGAATCCTGACCTCCCTCAAATTATAAAGAACTTTACAAAACAGGTTTTGTTTATTTCTTTGAAGGTCCATTCAGAAATATGAAATAATTCTTGATACTTTTAATTTTACTTGAAGACATACTACATTACCTAGAAAAGAAGAGGTCTAAATGAAGTTAGAATTTTGATGGTGGAAATGGAACAAAAACAAATGCAATGCAGATGTTTATGATACAAAAGTTACCAGGAACATTGGTCATCATCCAAAAGTAATGAATGTTTAGCTGTTTATTGTTTGTAATAATAAGCGATAGTTTGCAAGTGTTTTCAGTTATCTAACAAGTGGTGTTCACGTAGACATGGAAACCAGCTTCTACCCAGCCCTACAGGCTGTCCAGTCTTATATGCCTTGCCATAACTGGGCTTCCCAGATCCTTTCTTACCTCATGTCTGTGGTAGTCTTACAAGACATCATGCCATGCCTCTTTTTGTCCTTTGTCTGATGTTCCTGTATTTTGAGGATAGCTATTATCTATTTTGCATTTATTATTCTGAGCACCTTATTGCTCTTCTTGCTGTGGCACAACTGTCATAGCCCTAGAAGCAGGTATTATTTCCATTCTTATTATTTTGCAGGAGATAGGACTGGACGCCATATGCAGCCTTGTGAACAATCAGTATAGAGGAGCAGGAAGGAGACAGAGACAGATCTTACCTGTCCTTCTGTAGCTACTCTGAAGGGCTGTGCCTGTATAAACATTTTCTGTTTGGCATTCAGAACATGAATGCACAGGGCTTTGATTTCTAAAACCTTGGCGCAGCTAAATAGGAAACAATATGGCTTAGTTCTTTATTTTCATGTCACTTTCAAGCTTTTAAATGCGATCTTAATATCAAAGAGAGGATATTAAACCTCACTCAAGTGAATTATAATGAACACTAATTCACAAACTAAAAAATATCTACTGCATGAGTGAGTAGATAAAATATATGTGATGTGCCTTTGGGAGAAAAAAAAACATTAAAAAGACAAACAATATAGGCCCAAACAACTTATAGTACATTGTTAAAACATTAACTCAACTCACCTAACTTGTTTCTCCAAAGCATTACCATCATAGCTCTTCTTAATGAATTTTTTCCTGGGTCATACTTGACATAAAGCTCACTGTGACTTTTATCTTCCAAACTCTTTCACTTAGAATCTAATTTACAATGCGCTTGTGAGAAAATACAAGTTAAGAACTCAAAAGGTCTCAAATATCCAAATTCAGAAATTTGAAAAATTAGTCAATTGGTTCCTAATCTTCCTTAATCATAAATCTCACTTGCCTTCCTGTTGCTTCCAAATGTAGAGGTTAAACACTCTTTGTACTTTAAAGATATTAGGAACAGGAAGTTAAGGGCTTAATATCCCAGATAAAAAGCTTTGCAAATTGTCACCCCTTTTGCAGTTTAGAAAATCTGTGTGCATAGGTAGGCAGAAGAGAGACTAGACTTCAAATCCCTGTGTTCATACTTCAGCTATGACATCATGAACTCTGCTTCTGTTAGTGTCTTTGTTTTTACAACCTGGGGTTGGCTCTCTAGTGGTTTCTTGAAGCTTAGTTATCTTTTGATTTTTGGAATAATGTAGTAGTTCTTGTGACATTCAGACAACAGTCTAGAAAATGCCTTCGATGGATGCCCAGCTTGCTGTGTTACTGTAAACTGCACTAGACAGCAAGAGTGAGCACATACAGTTGTGCAATAACATCAAACAGCACAGCCACTTTCTGTGATTGTTCTTCTATTGTGTTCATTTTTTTAAAAGATTTGGTTTTACTTTATGTATATGATATGATGTTTTGCCTATATAAATGTGTGTCTGCACCGTACGCATGCTGGAGTCATCAGAGGCCAGAAGTGCCAGATTCCCTAGAATCAGAGTTATGGGCTGTTATGAGCTGACATGTGGGTGCTGGAAACCAAACCTGGGTCTTCTGCAAGAACAACAAATGTTGTTGAACCATCTCTAGCCCTCTGCTATCATATTCTTAATGGACTGTAAGGCTATAGGCTTCCTAAAGAGCTGTTTCTAAACAGAACTATGTATTTGAATTCCTTCCATTTTATTAGATATTTAAATAACACCATAATTATATTTCTGTTAACTATACTTATGTCTAATTTAGCATCTGGAATAACATATCACTTCCCACAGTGTCTGTAATATTTGGTATAGAACCATCTCAAAATTCTGGTTAATATACTATCATAAATATATTGCTAATTATAAAAAAGCATAATACTGCTAAACAAACTACTCTCTCTACACATAAACATGCACACACCACAAACACACACACACACACACACACACACACACACACACACACACGTGTGGTGGCACCCTTGGAAGTGATGAAATGAAGGAACTGGAGAGAAAAACTAGATGTTAGTTACAATTTGAAAGCCTCATTCATTCATTTTCACAGTAAATATTTTCTTGCCAGACTTGAGTCTCCTGTCCATAGTGGGCTTATGGACTACTGGTAAGAGAGGGGATATTTAGCAAGATATTAGAAGTGTGAAGATTTTTTTAAACATAAAAGGAATTCTTTTAAAATTATATAAAATATTATTTTTGTGTATCTATTTGTATGTGGGTGTGGGGATAGTGCACTCATGACACAGAGCACATGTGCATGTCTGAGGATAGCTTTGTGGAGTCAGTTCTCTCCTTCCCCCTTTCATGTAGGTTCTGGGGATTGAACTCAGGTCTCCAGACCTGTGGTGCAAGCACTTTTACCCACTGAGCATCTCACAAGCCCATTGAAGGAGTTTATGAGGACAGATAAAGGATGTTGTGGAAGTGACTACAAGTGGAGCTAATTCATCTAGACTGAGGGAGTGAATCGATTGAGTAAATTTGGGAACACTTTCACGATAAAGGGGCATTTAACAGAAATCTGAAAAATAGGCAGATGACAAGCCAACCAAAGATTTGAGGAAACTGTTTTAGGCAGATGGAATAGCTTATTTGAAGTTCTTAAGGCATGAGAGGGCCCTTTTGGAGAGACTAAAAGCAGACTTGTACAGTTGTCATACAAGTCCAAAAAGGAAATAGAAAATGGAGCATGCTGTAGACTAGACCTTGAATGGACTGGAAAGTCTCTTGCAAAGAGGGTGGCCTTATTTAAGGACACATGGATTTCATTTAAAGGTTTTAAAATGGAGTGGAGAAGAAAGCAAAGAATGCAATCAAGGTTGTATAATGTTTGACTTTGAAATCACATAAGATTCATAAGAATTTGCAAAAATAGTATGGAGGGTGCTATGTGCCCTCACCCTGTTTTTCCCAGTGATAGAATCTTATGAAATCATAGGATAGTGTTGAAATCAATACATTTATGTTGGTGAATGTTATTAGCTAAGATGTAGATGTATTTGGATTTTACAGTTTTGACCTAGAAAATTGCTTTATTTTAATTTAAAATTTCAAAACAATGTATAGAAAGAACTGGGACCTTGGCTGGATGTATACATTCAGAATATTAGTTGGAGAGTAAAAAGCAAAGTCCAGTTGATAGATGAGTGTTTGTTTACCTAGATAACTAGAGGGGCAAAAACGATG
>NC_051063.1:25716945-25746426 GCF_004664715.2 Peromyscus leucopus | reverse complement strand
CTAATATAGAAAACAATCAACGGATGAAACAGCAAGCCACTGAAATAGGAAAAATGTTTGCAAACCAGACATCTGGTGAGAAGTTAATGTCTAAAACATATAAGGAACTCTCACAGGGCAGAAAAAAGAACACACAAATTTTAAAGTGTATGAAGGACTCAAAGAGACCTTGCTCCGAGGAAGATAAATGACCAATAAGTACATGAGAAATATGCTCAATACCACTAATTGGAAGGGAAATTCAAAGGAAAATTTCATCCCTATTAAAATGGCTATCATTTAAAAGAGAACATATGTTAGCAAGCATTTGAAGAAAGTTTTATACTGTTGGTAGAAGTGTAAATTTTTTACCCTTTATACTGTTGGTAGAAATATAAATTTCTAGAGCCAGTATGAAAAATGGGATGGGATCTCTCAAAAGAAAAAGAAAAAAAGTACAACAAAAGCACCAATCATAGGCAAGATGATGGTTCAGTGAGTAAAATACTTGCTGTACAGGCATGAAGACTTGAATTTGGTAACCCCCAGACCCCAAATTCTGTTACAGACCACCACAGTCTGCAACCCTAGTGTGGTGGGAGCAGGGACCAGAGGCAGGAGGATATCAGAGGATCACTGGCCTTTAACTGAACCATCAAGTTCAGGATTCAGCAAAAGATACTGTCTCAAAATACGAGGTAGAGAATGAGTAAGGAAGACAATGGGCATAGACCTTTAGCCTTCAACATGCACACACAGGCAAGTGCACTTGCACACATGTGTATACTCCATATATGCCACATATACATCTTATGTCTGGGTAGAAATTAGGATCTCAAAGTAATTGCTACATATTCACTTTCACTGCATTGTGAATCTACAATGAAGCATGTGGAAGCAGTCCAAATGCTCATAGGTGGACAGTTGAGTAAAGAGAAGAGTCTAAAAAACGATAAAATACCACTTCCTTTAACGGGACATCTTCTAGCTACAACAATATGAACAAACCTAGAGGAGATAGTGCTATATGACATTTGGTCCCAGACGTGATTGAGGATGGTGAAAATGGAGGGAAACTGGAAACCATGAGACCTTTTCTAAAAGAGCTAGCAATGTCTCAGGTACTAAAACACTTGCCACATCTGCTATCAATATCCCCTTTTCTTTTCTTTCAGAAAATTATAATGGATATTTTGTGTGAAATCTGTTAACTCTAAAATGCTATTCTATTCTTTTGAGATGTTCACAACAAATAAATCTATAAAATTGATTTAGTAAATTAAGACAATAGTGCATCCCTCCCAGCCATCTTTCTAGAAAACGGACCCAAGCTACCCATCTCCTAATCCAATCCAGTAGATTGACATCATAGTTTTCATAGCATGGACCAGACAGTGGATATCTAGATAGTCTGTAAAACTTGCCTCATTTGCCCTTCTCAAGAACCCCATGAATACAGATAAGGAAACAGCATTACAGAGTTTCACTAACTGGCCTTAAGATGAACATAAATGCAAAGGTTGGGATGAAATGAAGCCCAGTCCTTTATGCTCAGACTCCATTTTTCTCTTATTGTGTATGTGCATATTCTCGATCACAGACCCTCAGGCTGTCATCTTCAGATAATCCCAGCTAAAAGATCAAGTGTCCACCAGAAGGACACATCTCACACTCCACAGGAGAAAACTTTTTTTTCCTTTCACTGTTTTCTGCACTCAAATATCATGGTCCAGTTTCTTAGAAACAATATCACCTTGCTGTCTCATGCCATCAAAAATGTCAGGAAAAGAACATTGATATTTCTCATTGAGTTCTGAATACCTGACTCATCCCAGGAGCATCTGTCTGATGAGGCAGCAGCTGACATTTCCAAGGAAAGCATACTCCGAGCATGCTCCAGGATGAGAGCTGGCAACCAGAAGCACAAATCACCCAACAGAAGGAACATTTAACATTCCTAGAAACCCTATTCCTGGTGTCTACAAAGACCCTACCCTGCCTAATAGTGGCTTGCCCTGTCAGCCAGGTCTGGCACATGTACTGCACCCATGGGCTTTGACTGACCAGAGTCCCACAGGTTGAATGCAGAAACCTTTTTAAAAATTCTCCTTCTGCCAGTTTGACAGGCTCTCGGTGTGTAATGAACCTTGCAGCTGCAGCTGCTTAAGACCTCTGGTCTTTTTACCAACATGATAGCTCAAATCCACAGACTGGATATGTGCTGCCAACGTTAAAATCTTCCTTTTCCCCCAGGAAAGATTTAACTCCCATTCCTTGACAAAAGCCTGATTTTCAACCTCTTACTATCCTGAGCTTTCTTTGAAGTCCACTGAAAACTTGCATCTGACACCATCAATCACAAAATGCTTCAACAGTGTGCCAACATGATCTTCTCAGACTCTCCTCAGAGTGCAGCTTCTCACCACATGATGCAGAACTAGAGGGGCTGGAGTTTCATGTTGGAAACTTCTGTCATCAGATTTCATTGATGAAATACAGCCCTTAAGGCAAGCCAACAAAATATCTGAAACAGACTTGATCCATTCATCAGTGATTAAACCCACTACTGGCAAAGGTGAAGCCCAGACTTTAGATCTCAATCTAACCAAGCTCTCTTTGTGATTTATAACTACACTTGGACAGGTATTTATTTTCCCATGATCTTTTATTCTGCAAACTTGCTGGCTTTGGAAGTTGCATTTCTTAGACTGGACATAGATCCTGGTGTTTCTCCTAACTGCCAGTAAGTTGAAGCTGAGTGTCTGCATTTCCATACATTGCCCCCCAGTACTAGAGTCATTTCAGGGCTTATGTGGCTGTGTGGTGCTTGCAACATTTTAACATCATGGAGACTCATTCAAGCCTTCAATGTGAAAGAAATTAAACTATAAATTTTTGGTGATTTAAAATAATTCATTAAATCATAAATATATTATTCCACAGGGAAATGATTTACTCAACTCTGGCATATTGGTTTAATGGAAATTATGAATCCTTTATAACTATAAATTATATAATAATTTAGAAATTTTTATGGTGCACTATTAAGTTTAAAAAGGAGAAACACCAAGTTTTATAGAGATTATTAATACAACTGTGTAAATATGTGAACATAGACAAGGTAAAAAAAAAACTTGAAAATTAAAAACAATTCCACACTGTGTTGATTTATAATTTTAAAATATTTCCACCACAGTAATTAAAAAATGAGAGTAGGGACACATGCATACAGAGGAAATAAAATATTACCTGATAATAACAGTCAGTCTGAGTGTTCAGATTTCTAATATATTTTGGTGTGATTGCTGTATATTCTAGTATACCTAGTCACTGCTGTGGATTTTTACCACTTATTATACCAAGAAATAAAAACTGAGTAAAAGTAAATATATGAAAAGTATTTTAAGAGATAGTTTTCTTCCAATAGTAAAAATGTCTCTATTTAAAAATAACACACTTCTCTTGCCACTAAGTAAATGCACTAAAATGTCATAGAATGGGCTAATAATTTTCTAAAGTGTTTCTTTGGAAGCAAGTCAGCTAAATCTGCCTCCAGACATTTGGCTTTTGAGACTCCTTCAAAACACTGATGTAACATGCAGAGACTCAAACTCAGTCCCGCTTCCAAAGATTCTCCTTGAGATAAAACAACTCGGGAGTTTTTCCAGAGTTATGACTTTAGAAGAGGGGAGGGTACTCAAGAGTAATTGTGTAAGAAATTCTCCCACCCCATCTCCATACTGTCCAGTAATTCTCTTGGTGCTATTCCAACTCAACACCCACCAGCTGGACCAGTGTCCAGGACATACACAAAACTCTAGTAACACTATCAATGCTTCTCATCTCTCTTACATATTTAAAAATGTGCTCTAGAAATGTGTAGGACAAGAAAATGCTGGCAAAGTGAACTAGAATACTTATGGAGGACAGTACTGAATACCACAAGCTAGTGACCTGAGAATTGAGATAATTTGTAATTGTGTGTCTGCAATTATACCTCCAAATTTAGCAGTTTCCCCCAGTCTTTGTTAAAGCCTCTAAGAAGAAGTAGGCCTGATATTCCATGGTGCCAGTTGATAACTTGTTAGACAAAAATACAACATACACACACATTCATACACACACACACACACACACACACACACACACACACCACATATGCATATATATTTACACATATACATACATACATACATGAAGTTTTTCCTGGTCTGAAATTTGAGATAAGGGTCTTTAAAGAAGAGGGGACAGAAAGAGTATAAGATCCAAAGATCAGGAAGGACTGTCACAGAACAGTAACTTCAGGACATGACAGGGTCTTGGTACTCATCGACTCCTAGCAGTCATGTTGGGTGCACAAGATCAATCCCATCAACATTGCAGAATGGAGCAGTGAGGGCCTATAATGCTCCATCTCTAGTTGAGGAGCCACTGACAGTTGATGGCTATTGGAAGAGACAGAATCAGTTTTCTTCAGGGTGTAGCTCCTGGTGGGTTGCTCATGTTTCAGTGGATGACCCTACACCCATGTAGTTCAGCAGTAACTAATCTCAGTAGCTTATAAAACAGAGGAGGGGGAAGAAAAGGAGGAAGAGAGAAGAAAAGAAAGGGGCATGGGTGGGCACGAGGGAGGGTCCTGGAATAGTTGAGGGATGGATATGACCAAAATAAACTATGTTCATGTATGAAATTCATTAGAGAGCCCTCATCTAGTAACTGATGGAAACAGATGCAGAGATCCATAGGCAAACATTAGCCCAAGCTCCAGGAATCCTGCTGAAGAGAGGAAGGAAGAATTGTAGGAGCCAGAGGGGTAAGGACATCACAAGAAAAGCCACACAAACAACTAACTTGACTCATAGGACCTCACAGAGTCTGAACTAACAACCAGGGAGCCTGCATGGGACCAGTCTAGGCCCTGTACATCTATGTGACAGTTGTGTAGCTTGGCCTACTTATGAGACTCCTAACAATGGGACCAGGAGCTGTCCCTACGGCTTTGGCTGGTTCTTGAAAACCTATTCCTCATACTGGATTGCCTTGCACAGTCTTAATACAGGGGAGGTACTTAGTCTTATCTCAACTTGATATGCTATGCTTTTTTATACCCATGGGAGGCCTACCCCTTTCTGAAAAGCAGAAGAGGAGTGGATGGAGTGGGGGGGGGGCCAGAGGGAGGAGGAGGCAATGAGAGGAGAGGAGGGAGGGGAAACTGCAGTTAGGTTGTAAAATAAATAAATAAAAATATAATAAAAAAACTTTTAAATTACAAAAAAGTGAAGTCTGAAGTCAACACTTGTAATTTCTTTATGTTCATATATTTCTGACCAAACCAAAAAGAAATTAGTGTTAAGGTGGTGGCGCATGTGTTTAATGCCAGCACACGGGAGGCAGAGCCAGGTGGGTCTCTGTGAGTTCAAGGCCAGCCTGGTCTACAGAGCGAGATCCAGGACAGGCACCAAAACTACACAGAGAATCCCTGTCTTGAAAAACAAAAACAAACAAACAAACAAACAAAAATAGGTATCCCAATGCTAGGGAGTGCTAGGCTTAGTGACTCATTCTGACATCTTAGCACTTTAGTAGTTCAAATCCAGACTATGCTACAAAGGGAGAACCTGACACCTCCCCAACAAAGGAAAAGGTAAAAACACAAAACAGGAAGTTACTTCATTAATGTTAAAGTGCTGCTACATTTATTTTAATTTATTTCTTTTGAACATAATTTATAACATCAATGAAAATATTTTAGTCTAGATGTACTTTAAACTTTTTATAAATGGCTTTAAATGGATTTATTTCTATACATTAATGGGTTTTTTGTTTTTAAAGATTTATTTTACTTTTAAATACACGTATACGTGTAGGGTTGGGTGGGCATGTACATGTATGACTTCAGGAGTCCGAAAAAGGTTGTCAGATCTCCTGGAGCCTGAGTTAGCCGTAGTTGTGAGTCCCTGTGGGTGGGTGCTGGGGACTGATCTCCCATCCTCTGCAAGTCCAGCACGTGATCTTACCTGCTCAGCCGTCTCTCCAGGCCCCAGTATTAATGCTTTATCTTCTACATTCTAAATTAATCACAAGTCAGACCCATCCAAAACATACCTAAGCAATCCTAGAAACTGACTCCCTGTTAAACTTGTAACTGAAAGTCATTTCCTCATTTCCCAGAAAATTCCTTTTCCTAATATTGAGATGGGAGGGAGGGGCCTCAGGTTAATTAGCCCCCTCCTCCCTTGATTTCTCTTGATTTCTCTGGTTTCTAGAGAGATTAAAATAGTGCAGAAAGATCCCTCACACACACCTGGCAC
This sequence comes from Peromyscus leucopus, assembly GCF_004664715.2. Taxonomy (NCBI): domain Eukaryota; kingdom Metazoa; phylum Chordata; class Mammalia; order Rodentia; family Cricetidae; genus Peromyscus; species Peromyscus leucopus. The sequence goes on along the minus strand of NC_051063.1, from coordinate 25,740,136 downwards.
TCCATAAATTTTATTTCCCCTTCCTTGCTATCGAATGCCAGACATAGATTAGAAATTTCTTTCAACATGTGGCAAGCTTGGAACTGGATTCTTGAATATAATTCAGAAGTCCCCGATAAGAGGACACACACCCAGTACTTAATCACCTCATAAACAACCAGAGGTTCTGTGTTTCTTCCCACTGCTTCCAAGAATTTGATTCTAAAGGTCACAAAGAAGAAATGAAGCCCTTGTTGGGAAAAAATGAAGGGAAAAGATGAGTCAACTGAGAGCTTTTCTTAGTCCCTCTCCCAGACTGTCCTTTCCTGTCCTAGCAGTCCCAGTTGACTCCTCCATGTTCTCAGTACACTAGCTGTACTCTGCGAATGACAGGAATACCTTTGACTCAGCCATGGAATGCACAGAGCACTGTGTCTGAGCCAAACAGACCTGTAAACTCAAGGTGCAGTGGTGAAACAAGGACCCGTGTGTTGTTCATGGGACGAGGAGTGTGAGAAGGAGCTAAACAAGGAAGTAGATAAGTCTATGCAGGTGGGTGCTACAGAGTAGTAACAACTGCGGTGAGCAAAGAGCTCACGGGGAGAGGTTGAGGGGACATCCAGAACATGCCAGTGTCCACAGCTGTGATTTTGAGGTAGAAGCATGAATTGGAATATAGCCTAAAGGTTCAAGAATAATTGGAAAAAGCACAGGGACAAATAACCAAACTAGCAGAAACACATGAACTGTGAAGCAATAGCTGAGGAGCCCCCATGGAACTGGACAGGGACCCTCTGGATAAGTGAGACAGTTATTTAGCTTGAACTGTTTAGGAGGCCCACAGGCAGTGGGACCAGTTCTTGGTGCCTAAGCTGACTTTTTGGAACCTAGAGCTTATACTGAGACACTTTGCTCAGCCTTGGTGCAGGGAGGAGGGGACTAGACCTGCCTCAACTGTCTCTACCAGACTGAACTGAATCCCCAGGGGAGTCCTTGCCTTGGAGGAGGTGGGAATGGGGAGTGGATTGAGGGGGAAGGCTGAGGGGTGGGAGGAGGGAGGACAGAGGAATCTGTGGCTGATAAGTAAAATTAAATTAATTATAAAATAAAAATATTTAATAAAAAAGGAATAAACATAAGATGACTCATACAGGTTGGTTACCATTATTATAAATGGCTAACATTAGAAGTGCTTCTGATCTAGTTATTGGGGGCCAGGAATGGGTGATGGTTGAGCATCCATAATCCAAGAATCCAAAACCAAATGGCTCCAAAAAATACATAAAAGTTTGAATATCATGGCTGCATCCCAAAAGTGTTAAGTTTGGAACAACTTGGATTTCCAAATTAAGAATGCTCAATATGTATTATTTTATTTTAAAAGATATTTCAGAAAACTAGTGAATTACATGAACAGGTATGAATTATGTATATTATCCTATGAAAAAGACTACCAAAAAGTTTGCAGTGCAAATATTGTTTTGTTATACAAAAAGATATGTATGTACGAAAATAATAAAAAATATGTGTAGCAGGAATCTTAAAAGTTCTTATTAATAAAATCAAACCTGAGGCGAGTTATTGGGGTCCATGCTGGTAGATCAGAGAGACAGAACAAGCCACAGCTATCTCACCTTGCTAGTTCCTCAGCTGGTCCTGTTTCCTCAGACTGGAGGCTTCTGAGTCCTCATCCCAATGGCTCTCAGCTGAACTGCTGCTTCAAAGCTTGAATGCTTAACCAGCCACATGCTTAACCAGCCAAAATCTTAACCAGCCAAATGCCTCTAGTTTTTCGTCCTCACGCCTTATATATCTTTTTGCTTTCTACCACCACTCCCTGGGATTAAAGGCTGGCTTTCTGGGATTAAAGGCGTGTCACCATGCTTGGCTATTTCCAATGTGGCCTTGAACTCACAGAGATCCAGAGGGATTTCTATCTCTGGAATGCTAGGATTAAAGGTGTGAGTGCCACCATTTTCTAGCCTTTGTATCTAGTGGCTGTCTGTTCTCTGACCCCAGATAAATTTATTAGAATACACAATACCACCACAAATATGAATGGTAAGTGCTAGATAGCTGGGTTGTAAATGAGTTTATTTTTAAAATTTGTCTGTTGTTTCAAAACAGTATACACAAAGCATGCCATGCAGTAAGTTTGCAACGTATTAAAGGTATATTTAGTTTAAAATATATCTTAGAGGGGCTAGAGAAATGGTTCAGTGGATAAGAGAGCACACTCTGCCCTTTCAGAGGACTGGAATTCAGTTCCCAATACTCACATCATTGGGAAGCTCAGAGTTGCCTGTAACTTCAGCTCCAAGGGAACCTGGCCCTCTGAGACACCTGCGACAATGTGCGCATACCCTAAAACAGACACACACACACACACACACACACACACACACACACACACACACACACGTTCATTTTAGAAGTTTTCCTGAGCAACTCACATTCATCAATGTCTGTTAAGCATAAGGAATGGTACTGAGTGCTAAGGCTCTGAAGCTTAAGGGGCGCACTCTTGTTCGTGAGCAGTCAAGCAATGTGGTGAAGACAGGCAGGTGACAAGTTTTGAACTAACAGTATTGAAAGTTCCTGCCTGCTCCCAGGCTAGCATTATCATGAAAGCAACCTGTCAGTTACAATGCAATAGTATCTATCAAGCACTCTTCTCACATAATTATCAAACAACTCTATGAATCAACAAACATTATTATTCCTGACCTATAGATGCAAAAGAAACTGAGGCCTGGCAAGCAGGGCATACAGTCGCCCTGCCCACAGATGAGGAAGTCAGGATTCAAACTCACACCTCTAAACACAGAACCCAAGCTCCTGATCATTATACTTTGCTGTTTCTCTTTTATTATTGTACTTGCCACCTCTGTTCTGTTCCCACCATGAAGCACAAGCAATCACAGAGTGCTTGAGCAATGTCCTGAAGGGAGTCTCAACTGGGACACATGAGAAATGGATCAATCACTGATGAATGAATGCCCTGGAGAACAGGGTCATTTCTGCAACTCTGCATTCTCACCATCAGATTACTTTTAAAGACATATGTTTTTTCTAAAAACAAACACATGGTGAGGAAAAGTCTCAATAACTAGTGATTTCAATCTGTATCTTGTACGGCAATTTTATATCAATCTTAAAGAAGTATAGGTAGATATAGTAATATAATTTTTATATTTAGTTGCTTAGAAAAAAATTATAAATCCAGAAATTATCTTATTTATTATGTACAATATTTAGATTTTTTTTAATTTGAGCTACAATTTATTGGGACATCATAGCAAATCAACTTAATGAATTATGGGCAAAACCAAATTGCCATTGACTGACTGTACAAATTAGGGTTTAATTTAAAAGAAGACATATGGGTAATTATATGTTTCCAGATATGACAGCATTGCTGGGGCAGACTATGAAGCACACGATAATTTTCTGTCTGTCTCGTATTTAGATTAACATAAATCACCAACAAACTACTTATTATTCATTGCCTGTGGAATAATGATATCAACTCATTTCCATTAATCCCTGTCCTGATGTACTTTCAACTTCACCGCTGCTCAGAAACAGGGAGGGAAACAAGCACATTCTCAAACCTAGGTGAGAAAGCAATTGGAGGCTATGGAAATATATGATGGGTCATAAACTCTAAGTCCACAAAGAATGCTTGCCACATAATAAATATATTTAAAGTCAATTAAATGTGATTTCTTACACAATCTCCTCATTAATAATCCTATTTCTTTTCTTCCATTTGAATTGCAATCATTGTGTAGAAGCTTTTCATTCCCTCTGGTGTGAAGTAATGCTATTCCCTCCACAATAGCCAAGGTAAGGTGAAGAATAGGGGGAGTTTCAAAAGATTTAAATCAAAATGGACAGCAATAGTAGGAGGTATAAAAACAAAGGAATGAACTTGAAATGATAGCGTCACTGAAGGTGTGATAGGATGGAATGTTTACCTATAATGACTTAGGGCATGAGTTTTCTTCCTTGTTCCCTATACTCAATTACATCAGTATAAAATGGATTTTCCTCTGTCTGCCAGTGTTGCTTTCCGTATGATGAATTTTTTCTGCTGGAACTTTCCTTACTAAAATTTAAGGCCCTACCTGCATGAGAGCTGGGATTTAAACAATTCTCACTCTGAAATGTGTGCAGACAGCTGTGCAGTAGCCACAACACACGTCTAACAACTTCCTATGGTCTGATTATTCATCTCCAAGACTGTATTGGCCTTTTGAGAGATGGGTTAATTTCTCTCATCTAACAAAAAGGAAAAACCAGAGCAGTGAGGAAAAGGTCACACATCTTGGAGTGAGAATGATCTCAAATCCCATGAATCACTAGCTGAGAACTCAGATATTGTCTTTCTTCCTTATACCCCACTTTACTTAGCAAAACACATTAGGGTGAGGGCTGGTGCATTCAATGCTTCATGCATATCTGCTGCTTATTATTTTAATGACCACGAAAGGTGCCAGTGTCAGAAACATTAACATTTTTCATGGGGTCCCCCTTTTATAAGGATTTATGGAGTGAGCTCTGAACATTTTAAGCAAGAACAGCAGGTGCAAAAGGAGATGTCCTGTGGGGAGCTATAAGCAAGAAGTTGAGAACTCTAGACAGGTGAGAACAAGAGCTTTGATGATCATGAACATGGAATGATGTGTGGAAGAAGTTATGGGACAGGAGAAGAAAATGGAGAAGTTGGAGGTGGGATGTAAATAAGACACATCAGATTGGACACACACGTATATACCTACCTACCTACCTACCTACCTACCTACACACACACACACACACACACACACACACACACACACACACACTAAAGACTTGTGCTATGGATTACATGGAACATATCTATTTATTTTTGCTCTTGATGGAAATAAAAAATTATTAGATTGAAAATATAGAAATGTGTTCTAAGGTTGAAGAAGAGTGGTGAATATGATCAAAAGACATCAAATGAAATTACCAAAGAATTAATGAAAATACTATATTAAAAATCAAGATACTAAAGATCTGAGCGAGAAGATGATGGCAAGTGAGTGTTGCCAGCAGAGGCTCAGGAGGGGAAGCAGAGCTGAGAATATCAACAGCAAACACCAGCAGAGGGTGATGCCAAGGAGCAGCAGCTAGAAGAATGTCAGAAGAGAACTACAGACAACAGGTGGAACAGGACCCCCGCTTCCTCTAGCTCTCCTCAGACCCACGGACACTGGAGCTGCTTCGGGATGCTTGAGTGTTCTCAGCACACACAGAACAGTTCAACAATTTCTCATGAGAACCCAGTTTCCCCACTCTACATCAGGGAAGCCCACCAACTATGTTTTTCTCATTAAACATTCAACCAGCTTTGAGAGAAATATTTCATATGAATAATAACCTATATTGTTTTCTAATCTGTTTACCACAGAGTTCTAAACAAGTATTCTGGCATTATTGCTCAATTTTTTAAAAAAATACTGAAAAACATAGGATACTTAAGGTCCCAAAGTGCACATTTTTCTGCCTAACATCACTACAAAATAAACACTATCTCTGGAGGCTCTTGGTTTGTGAATATCTTATGGTATTCATTGAAAATATGCATTCTCTTTCTGCTAGAGTCTTGGTCTATGGCCAAAGTTTATGAAACGAAGCTTGTCCTCAAGAAACTTTCAACTTAGTTAAGTAAATCAACTTTGACACAAAATTAGCAATTAGAGATGATGCATTTTCAAGCAGAATAAATTTCCCTTCAGATACCAGTACTCTAGGGAATTAATTCCAATAAGCTTTGGTTCCAATCTACCAGCTAAAAGCTTGTTAGACATACTTAGAAATTCTGAAGAGGAAATGTATAAAGTTCATCAATGAATACTTTTGAAAATGTAAATAGAGTCCAGTGAGCTTCCTTGACTAATATGTAGGGATGAGGTTAGCAATCAGACTTTTTCTCCAAAAGAGATTCAAATTGTATACAATAGACAGAATGGAGACATGGGAAGGTCTAATTGAAATTTGCACATATGTTTCTTTCTTTGATTATGGAAAATAAATTGCACAAGGAAATATCTTGTGTCATAAAGAACCTAAGCAAAATTTAAAGGTCCAGTGGTCTTTGAGGAGAAAAATATCTGATCTTTTGTACCAATGTCTTCTTTGGTCTATGATGTCATTTTGAACCATACAATTCCTTACAGTGGCAGGTGAAAAGGAAAAAGACAGTATCCATGTGTTTAGTCCCTCAGAATATTTTCAAATACAGAAAAGAAAAAAAAGTGTTATTATTTTTGAAAACTAGAATACTTTGAGGGAAATAATTTGTGGGTAACTTATTCTAAGATTTTCCATTATAATGGAAGTATGGAAGTATGGAAGACAATGGTGTATATGGTTATTGCTTTGATTTAAATATAAATTATATAAATGCAACATTCAATTACTGTGTACCCAACAATTAGTAGTCAAGTATTTACTCTGATGGAGGAGACACCATGGAAAACAGTCCATTAAATTCACTAAGTATAAAAGCATTAACTATTTGGGAGGCATCATCTTATTTAATCCTCAAAACTGGTGTAGGAGATATTATCACATTCATCAATGTCTTCATTGTACACATGAAAAGTTCCATTATTTGCTTCAAATTACATAACCACAATGTAGCAGAGCCCAACACTCATATTCTGCATCTCTGTATGTTAGACATTGCACCAAAGCCTCTCCACTTGATAGACAAGAGAATTTAGAAAATAGAAGGGGAGGCTTATTTCAAACAAACAGACCAAGAACAAGTTCAAAAACTCATCCAGAGCCACACTTGTCCATGCTACAGTGGGGACCAACAACCCGGTCTACAGTTATTTGTAGTGCTTTGCTCCCCAGAAGCTGATTCCAGTAAGCACATTCTGATGCCTCTCTAATAATATAGCCAGTAAGGGAGCACAAGTTAAATATCTATGACATTGCGGAGCTGATTTCTTTCAAAACAGTGATAGGTTAATGACATGGGTTGTTGAATACTGGGTGCTGAAGACCTTTCTCAACCACATACCAGTGAGCCAAGGCCTCTTTCCAAAGCCTCAGATGTTGATCTGATGGTACAGTCCTTGGTTGTAATGACTTCATCTCAATGATGCCAGATGAATAATACATGTGTGATCATGCTGGGTGACACATGTTGGCACAATCCCATAACCTTCATCACCCCCCTCTCATTGAATTATTGTCAGAAAGGTTGAAGCTTCATTTTTTTTCTAGCCATTCTTTTGAAGAAAATTTGTCCAAAGTAAAATGACAGTGGCAGCTTATGCTTTTTGGTAACCATACTCTACAGATCTAATAAAGGACCTTAAGTTTGAAAGAGCAAAATGACTCTATTTGGTATCTTTCCTTTCCCAGTGTGCTGCCAGAAGAGAGGGGGAGATAGCATGTTTTCCTGAGTTTTACATGAAGATAGCTGCCGATCATCTATTGATGATTGGTAAATAAATTGTACATTCAAAGTAAGTACATAGAACAATACCTAGGGGGCTTGGAAGTCCAATTAAATTTGTTAGGACAGACTAAATTAGGAGGCTTGTTAATATACAAGTTGATGTCACATAACAAACTCATGTGGAACTGGAGATAGCAGTAAAAATAAGAAACAAAAATTAGACCACTTTCCAATGATCTTGCCTATTTTTGCCAGGCCTACAGTGAACTGCAGTTCCCCTCTGTTGCCAGCAAGCTTAAGTCTAAGGAGCTCTGGTGTTCCTCCCTGACAGTATTTTTTTTTGTTATTAAGAAACTTTATTACTCATTTCACATACCAATCACAGATCCCCCTCCTCCCTCCTCCCTCCTCCCTCCTCCCTCCACCCACTCCTTCAGCCTTCCCGCACGCATGGACCCCCCATTCCCTCCTACAAGAAAGTAAGGTCTCCCATGGGGAGGCAGCAGAGCGTGGTACATCCCTGACAGTTTTTTACTTTGTATCTCAACCCTTTGTCTTCCCACTCTGCCTTTTCCTTTCCAACATCTGAATCGTTCTTGCTCTTTCTGTTTCCCCAACTCCCCTCCTGAGTCCGCTTCCAGCAATAAGATTAAGCAGATTATTGTAATTTTGCTGTTGTTTCCCTACCATCCTGCCAAGCTCCTTATTTGTTAAAATTCTAGGCTTTTATTGAAAACACAGCCAAATCCGATCAACAGATAGTTCCTGGCAGACTCACATGCAAGCAGGCACAAGGGGAAACAGTATCACCCAACTTTGCCATGGCCCTGGTTTTTCACCTAAATCACTGGATTAAGAATAGAAGGAGGGCGAGGAAGAGGAGGAGGGAAGAGGAAGAGGGAGGAGGACAATCTCCTTATGCTTTCTCTGTCTGGTTTCATTCCTGCAGGTGAGGAGAAAAATAAGTTTGGACTTCCTCAAAGATATTTTCCTTTGGACTGGCTGTATTTTAATAAATTAGCATATCTGATGTTTAAAAAGAGCCCCCCTATATTTGAAAGAAGGAATATGGGAACCCCAGCTATTTGTCTTTTTCAAATATTCATCAATTTCATCTTTCTAGTTTTGAATAACAGAAATAAGGTCAGTGAAATAAAACTGCCTCACAAGAGAAAAGACCTATCATCTTGACTCCCTCAGCCTTGCCTTGGTGTGTGTTTACCTGTGATAAAAGCCTAGCCTTTGTCTCGCAGTATCTACCAGAGAGAAATCAACTGTGTATAGTTGATTTCAACCAGGGGATCGATGCTTTTCAGTTCGATGTTTTTCAAAATGAATGGCTGACAATGAGAATAATTAAGGAGTTCCATTCCTAAATTGCATATAAGAGCCCAAGAAAGAGCAAAATACCCTGGCACTAATTAACCATTTTGCACTAGGTGTGGGACTGTTTTGAGCTGGGTGATATAATGGTTCCTGAAAACTTAAAGATTATCTTCCCATCTTACTGAAAACCCTTAGATTAAATACAAATTAGGATTCTTTCTATATTTTAGATCTTATTTGCTTGAATCTTTAGAAAATATTGAAAAAACCAGTATTTAGTAACAATATTCTTAATGTGATCATTTGGATTGCTACACGGTTTTGATGCATTTTAGATCTCTCTAAAAAAATGAGCCTAATATTAACAAAATGAGTGAACAGCTTCAAAGGGGGCAAGAATAAAAGTTCCCAAATAAATTATGTAATAATTTGACTCCCAAACTTCCCATTACCCTATCAGCAAGAACACAAAGGACATACTCAATCACTCAAAACCCTTGGGACACCAATCTTTAAAAAAAAAAAAAAAAAAAAAAGAATGCTAGGGGGCTAGAGAGATGGTCCAGAGTGCTTAATTCTCTTCCATAGGACCTAAGTTCAATTCTGAGCACCCTTGCCAAGATATGAAGCTCACAGCTTCCTATAAGTGAAGCTCCAGTGAATCCAATTCCCTCTTTTTACATGAACAACAACAACAACAACAACAACAACAACACACACACACACACACACACACACACAAATAATACTAAAAATCTTTTTTAAGATCAATATACCTTTAAGAAGTACAATTCTATAGATATCACTTTATTATTACCTTAAAACACAAAGGAGCAAAAAGATCCTAAAAGGGGTAAGAAGGCTCAATGGTTAGAAGCACTTGCTGTTCTTTTGAAGATCTGTGTTAGATTCACAGTTCTCACAGGGCAGTTCACAGCTGTCTGTAACTCTAGTTCCAGGGGCTGTCTGATGCCCTTTTCTGGCCTCCTTGGGCACTGCATGTATGTAGTACATTTGCATATAAGTAGGCAAAATATTAATTAATAAATCTTTTAAAATAAAAACCTGTTAAGAGATCTTGTCAGGCATTCAAATTTATTACTTATTTCCTCAGAGTACTGTGGACAAGTCAGAGGGTGGACTTTGCAGGCACACAACATGTTTTATGACTATTGTATTGAAACTATTCATAAATTTTAAACAAAGATCTCCAGATTTTTCTCCTGTATTGTACCCCACAATTTATATAGCCAATCTTGAGTCAGAGATGTAGATCCAGACAGATGTGGATTTGAAACTGAGTTTAGCACCATCTTATTAAAAATGGCTTTTAAACCATTTCAGAGTCCTTCCTTGCCTTGTTCCAATAGGAAATATTAATACTTTGTTAGTTATAATAAACAAGGAAGGCGGTGCATATAAATGTCCAGCCTGGCTTCTATCACACATAGGCATTAAATAAGTGAAGTCTCGCAGATGCTCTTGAACACACTGGCAGCTACCGCTAGGATGAGCTGCACCTTTAAGATAGTGAAAGATGGTCATTAAGTTACTCACAGTTAGTTTGGTCTGGGAAGATGAAAAGATATCACATAGACCCTGTAGAGATGGCTCAGAGGTTAATATCACTGGTTGCTCTTCCAGAGGACCCAACTTTGAGTCCCAGTGCTCCCAGGGCAGTTTATAACTTGTCTGTAACTCCCGTTCCAGGGTATATAACACCCTCTTCTGGCCTCTGTGGGCACTGTATGCCCAAGCTGAAGAGATATACAGGCAGGCAAAGGACTCATATGCATAAAAATTTTTAAAGATTGTTTAAAGACACCAAGACCATAGCATGATTCAAAGCTGTGACTTGGTATATTCATCCCCACTAATGAAGAAACTCACTAACTGAGTGACGTTCACTTGAATGCAGCCTTGCACTCAAAGGGTAAGTGCTAGACCATCTGCTGGGGCTGATGATGGGACCGATTTTAAAATCTATTCTGCCAGTTTTGGTTGTTCATCTACCTCTAGAGCAGTGCTTCTCAACCTTCCTAATGCTGTGGCCCTTGAATACAGTTCCTCGTGTTGAGGTGACCCCCAACCATAAAATTACTTCCGTTGCTACTTCATAACTGTAATTTTCCTACTGTTATGAATCGCAATGTAAGTATTTTTGGAGAGAGAGGTTTGCCAAAGGGGTCAAGACCCACAGGTTGAGAATCACTGCTGTAGATGATCTGAGGAGATATATTTAGAGAGCTTGAAGAGAAGTTATTTGCCATTCTGCATCCTTTCCAGTCCTGTGGACATGGTGGAAGAGCAGAGGCTATTCATTGCCTTCTATATTCATTATCTAAGATTGGTGTAACAAAGCATATTGACTGGGTGGCTTAAAAAACCTGTTGCCACAGTTCAGAATGCTTAAAGTCCAAGTTCAAAGTATTCTCAGGGATGTAGGTGGGGACAGGGGAGAATATGTCCTGTGAATCTCCTCCAACTTCTGGGGTTTTGGTGTCAATCTTGGGCATAACCATGTCATCCCAAACCCCATTTTCATGCTCACATAAAAGTCTGTCCATGTGAAGTCTGTGTCTAGATTTCTTCCTTTTCATACGAATACAAATGATGTTAGGAATAAAGGGCCCACCTTGCTTCAGTATGACCCCATCTTAGTTGAATCACTTTCACCTTCAATCAAGCTATTTCTAAATAAGGTCACAGCCTAAAATGCACAGGGGGAAAGGGGTAGGACCTCCAATACTGATTCCAGAGGTCACATGCCATAACTGAAGGCAACTGAGAATCAGAAAAAAATCTTTATCCATATTTTCTGTTGTTTAAAGAATTCAAGATGCCTGAAAAGTCAACAACAGCCGTGCTTTTAGCAGTTTGGGCCAGACGGCAGAAGAAAGGTGGCTGAACTGAGATCTGTTTGTTCTGCTGTTGACAGTGGGACATGAGTGTGCTTTCTGGGAGTCAAACTTGGAGTCAATCAAGATCATGTGTCAAGGTAAAGAAATACTAGCACAGGGTCTGGAGATAGCAGAGGTGGAGATTCAGCATCAGGGATGCCCCCCACCCCACTATTAAGAGGGACACTTAAAGAACTTCCCACCAAGGTGCCTCTGGATTCTGGACAACTGTCCCAAATAGAGTCAGCTTTGGTTATCCGTGTTAATCTGAACTCACATGACACCACACTAGTCAGGAAACATCTTTACCCTGATCCAACAGAGTAGTGACTGAATAGAGGGAACTATGACTAAGCAAAAGAAAGAGCCAAACTTTCCAAGGCCAGACGGAGCAAGAAATGGGAAAATGGGGACATTTTAAACTTGTTGGGAAATCTTAAATATTTAAAAAGGAGTCATTCCCTGACATAAAATACCTTGGGGTAACACTAACCAAGCAAGTGAAGGACCTATATGACAAGAACTTTAAGTCCCTGAAAAAAGAAATTGAAGAAGATGTCAGAAAATGGAAAGATCTCCCATGCTCATGGATAGGCAGGGTTAACATAGTAAAAATGGCAATCTTACCAAAAGCAATCTACAGATTCAATGCAATCCCCATCAAAATACAAACACAATTCTTCACAGACCTGGAAAGAATAATACTCAACTTCATATGGAAAAACAAAAAACCCAGGATAGCCAAAAGAATCCTGTACAATAAAACAACATCTGGAGGCATCACAGTCCCTGACTTCAAGCTCTACTATAGAGCTACAGTAATAAAAACAGCTTGGTATTGGCATAAAAACCAACATGTGGACCAATGGAATCGAATTGAAGACCCTGACATTAACCCACACACCTATGAACACATAATTTTTGACAAAGAAGCCAAAAGTGTACAATGGAAAAAGGAAAGCATCTTCAACAAATGGTGCTGGCATAACTGGACATCAACGTGTAGAAGGCTGCAAATAGATCTATATCTGTCACTGTGCACAAAACTTAAGTCCAAGTGGATCAAGGACCTCAACATAAATCCAGCTACTCTGAACCTGCTAGAAGAGAAAGTAGGAAGGAGTCTTGAACACATTGGCATAGGAGATCACTTCCTAAATATAACACCAGTAGCACAGACACTGAGAGAAACAATCAATCAATGGGACCTCTTGAAACTGAGAAGCTTTTGTAGAGCAAAGGATATGGTCAACAAGGCAAAGCGACAGCCTACAAAATGGGAAAAGATCTTCACCTACCCCACGTGTGACAGAGGACTGATATCCAGAATATATAAGGAACTCAAGAAATTAGACATTAAAACAACCAACAGTCCAATTGAGAAATGGGCTTTAGAACTAAACAGAGAATTCTCAACAGAGGAAACTCAAATGGCTGAAAGACATTGAAGGAATTGCTCAGCATCCCTAATCATCAGGGAAATGCAAATCAAAACAACTCTGAGATACCACCTTACGCCTGTCAGAATGGCTAAGATCAAAAACACTGAAGACACTTTATGCTGGAGAGGATGTGGAACTAGGGGAACTCTCCTCCACTGCTGGTGGGAATGCAAGCTTGTACAACCACTTTGGAAATCAATATGGCACTTTCTTAGAAAATTGGGAATCAATCTCCCCCAAGATCCAGCTATACTACTCCTGGGCATATACCCAAGAAATGCTCAATCATACCACAAGAGCACTTGCTCAGCTATGTTCATATCAGCATTGTTTGTAATAGCCAAAACCTGGAAACAACCTAGATGCCCTTCAACTGAAGAATGGATAAATAAATTGTGGCACATATACACAATCGAATACTACTCAGCAGAGAAAAACAATGACATCATGAGGTTTGCAGGCAAATGGATGAATCTAGAAAAAATCATCCTGAGTGAGGTAACCCAGACTCAGAAAGACAAATATGGTATGTACTCACTCATAGGAGGATGTTAGATGTGGAACGAGGATGACTGGACTGCTACTCACATCACCAGTGAGGCTACCTAGAAAACGGGACCCCAAGAAAGACACGGAGAAATAGATGAGATCTACATGAACAGCCTGGACATGAATGGGAGCAATGAAGGGCGAGGGTCGAGGAAAAGAGAGCGGGAGATCCTAGCTGGATCAAGAAAAGAGGGAGAACAAGGAATAGGAGACCATGGTAAATGAAGACCACATGAGAAAAGGAAGAAACAAAGAGCTAAAGAGGCCCACAGAAATCCACAAAGATACCCCCACAAAAGACTGCTGGCAATGGTGGAGAGATAGCCGGGACTGACCTACTCTGGTGATGGGATGGCCAAACATCCTAATAGTTGTGCCAGAAACCCCATCCAAGGACTGAGGAATCTGGATGCAGACATCCAAGGCTAGGCCCCGGGTGGAGTGCTGGGAGTCTAATTAGTGAGAAAGAGGAGGGTTTATCTGAGCGAGAATTGTTGAAACCAAGGTTGGATAAAGCACAGGGACAAATAACCAAATGAATGGAAACACATGAACTATGAACCAAAGGCTGAGGGGCCCCCAACTGGATCAGGCCCTCTGAATAGGTAAGACAGTTGATTGGCTTGATCAGTTTGGGAGGCATCTAGGCAGTGGTACCTGGTCCTGGGCTCATTGCATGAGTTAGCTGTTTGAAACCTGGGACTTATGCAGGGACACTTGGCTCAATCTGGGAGGAGAGGACTGGACCTGCCTGGACTGAGTCTATCAGGTCCATCCCAGTCCTGAGGAGAGACCTTGATCTGGAGGAGGTGGGAATGGGGGGGGGGTGGGCTGGGGGGAAGGGGAGGAGGCAGGAAGGGAGAGAACAAGGGAATCTGTGGCTAGTATGTAGAACTGAATAGTATTGTAAAATAAAATAAAATTAAATTTAAAAAAAGGAAAAAAAAAAGGAGTCATTCCCATAACTGAAGGAAATATGGTGTCTGCATGAGAGGAATAACAGTTCTATGAAGCAAGTTTATGAGGGAGAGGTGAGAGGGGAGAGGCTCAGCCTATACCCTTCCAGAAAGCTCCATTATCTAGGTGTCTGATGGCAGCCCCGTGGCAGGATATCAGTAGTGTTGATGGCCGTATAGTCTTCTTTTTCAGATCACTTCATCTCTCAACCTGAACTTTTATTTCTAAAGGGTCTGTGCCGGGGCTGGTGAGAGGGCTCAGTGGATAGAATGCTTACCCAGCAGGTATGAGAATCCACAGAGAAGCTGAGTGGGCTTGCCCAGAAGGTGGAGACAAGAGCAAGCTGGCTAGCTGGGCTAGCCCAATCTGCAAGTTCCTAGTTCAGCAAACGATCCTGCTTCAGAAAAACAAGTGGAAAGCAACCGAGGGAAGTACAAGATGTTACCTTGAGGCCACAACACAAACACATACACACACACACACACACACACACACACACACACACACACACGCACACACACACACGCACGCACACCTGAACACGACCACATACATGCAAATACTTGTGCACAGATGGATGCACACCACACACAAGTACTCTATCATAAAGTTATCACAAGAGTTAAATAAATTAAATTTAAATCAAATATGTAGAACTTAGTACCAGTTAAATACATGTCATGTCATGGGCAAGGCACAGTTCTCACCTGTGGTGTATACATAGGCAATAAAAAGTATGTTCTAGTTAACTTTGACCTCCAACAAAGGTGACTTCGTATGACTAGCTATAGCATGAGCCTCCGTAAGAAAACCTATTGATGGTTCATGCAATCACCATGTGTTGTGAGTCATGGACTGTGACCACCAGAGGCCGACCTTTAGCAGACTTTCATCTATGTGTGGATTCAGATGCAGCATGCTGAGAGATCCAGCTGCTTGGACACAAGGAGTTCTGACAGGGAGGCTGTGTCTGAGAACAGGACTGTTAAAATTTTAATGCCATCTCTTATCCTAATGTAGTGAAAATGACAGTGTCAATTAAAACGCCGAGAATGTTTCACCACTCCAAATATAATGCTGAAAGTACGTGATGTTTCCTGGAAATCTTTGAGATATCGGAAGCTCTGCCAGTTCTGAATGTTCTTGGCAAAATTTTAAGAGTGGAAACTGTTTTGTGCTATGTGACTTACTTCTTTGTTTGTTTTCCTCAGAGCACACCAGGGTTATCTAAACTCTAAAGACAGTCTGCTAGGAACCAGAGAAGAACTCTGGCTTCCATTCAAATCAGACACAACTATGAAACGCAGTGAAAATTGAAGACCCTGAGAAAATCCCCAGGTTGTACATTATTTGTTTTTTATTTTTAATCTGCCTTCTGTGTAGTGATTAAAAGACATAGGGTACAGTTTACTGAAAACTATCTCTGTGAACTTATCCTGTGACAAAGAGACTACAGGATGATATTGGGGCCTAGGTCACAAATTCTTCCAGTTTTCTGAAATTCATCTCTGCTTTTGTAAGTTTGGCCTTTTTAGTGCTTTACTGCATTTGTGTATGTCCCTGTGGGAAGGGCTGCAGCTTTCTTTATGTTTCTATGTAAAGGCTGTATATTGACAACACACATTAAAAGTATAGTGTTCTGGCTGCATTTGGAGGTGGGCCACATTCAGTTTAGACAATGTTTCTGTGTTTAGTATCCTTTTTAGACTTGTAGAACACCAGAGAGGTGAGACAGTGGGTAAAGCTCTTCATGGGCTAGCATAACAACCTGGATTTGAATCTTCCTTAACCCACACAGAAAGCTGGGCGTGGCTCCCTGTGTTTATAAACCCAGCATTGGAGGGTTCTAGAAGCAAGTCCTCTAGCCAAGCAGCCTGACAGATACAGTGGGCTTCAGATCAGTGAGAGATGTTATCTCAGGGTAATCAGGGGGAGAGTGATAGAGGAAGACACCTGTGTCCCCTTCCGGCCCCCGATACGTGTACTCTTGCAAGTATCCCACATGCACACACAATAAACAAACAAACAAACAAATAAAAGGGAGTGCAGCTGGGATATCACTCTGGCTCCTGCTTCTGTGCCTTCCAACAAAGGAATTCAAAGAGTATATGGTAGAAGGCAAGAGTTTATTGCAGAGTAAAAGCACACTCTGGAGGGTCGAGAGTAAACACTAGCCAAAAGGACAATGACATCTACAGTATATATAAGTCTTTAGGACAGACAGCTTTTCCTGGGGGACTTTGGTTTATCCTTGTGGTTGACAGGCTTTTTTAGTTTGACTCCTACAAGAAAAGCCAATGTTATATCTTTATCCATCAGAAAGTCTCTTGCCCTGCAGTAGGGTTTCTGGAACCAGGTTTAGATGGTTCATCATTGCTGACCTGATGAGAAGTTGTGGATGCCAGTTCTCCTCTGAAGACCAGAGCTATGACTTAAGAACTGCTCTTCTTACCAGTAATTAGAGTCCTCAGTTTACAGGCTGGGTATGAGGGAGGGGGTACAGCCTCAATGTCCTCTAAGTTGGCTAATATATAACTAGCTACCCAACAGAAGAGCTGTTCAAATGCTGAAATACTTAAATTATTAGGGAACATCTGCATTTATGAACCAAGATTCTTACTAGATGAAACAGGCTTTGTATTTTCAATTATGGGTAATAGGAAGTTAGATAAGGAGAATAAGAAATCATTGTGTTTTCCCTATGCCATAGAATCTGCAGCATGTAGTGAAGATGAAAAACTTCTCCAGCCAAAACAATTGAGTAATCTGGCAAGGATTTCTCTCCTCTTTCGGGAAAGTGGGTCAGAATTAGTAACTGAAGATAAAACAGTGATGAAGAGACACACTGACCAATTAAATAGGGCAGCTCCTAGACTTTGCATCAAGCTCTAAAAAATATGATGAGGTTTTCTATAGGAGCCAAGGGCAAGGTTACTCTCTGGCAAATTGTGAAGGAGGTATAGTTTCTCAGGTGGACCTTGCTCTTTGGGATTTTTCTACTTTGTTAGACTCCCTTTGGAAGCTCCAACTCTAAAGTAACTTTGTTCTCATTAGATGGTTCTGAACTCTAATTTCTTCTTTCTATGTCAGTGTTTGGAGGCTAGCAATCCAAAGATAGTCCAACAAGAAAGGCTACTACACAGAATAAACGTGGTGGCACCTATTCTACACTTGGGAGGAAAGTTTCAAAATCCATGGAAATGTATAAAGAAGGTGAGGTCCTTCAAAAAAAATCCTCCTGTAGAGAGAACTGGTTTGGTTATGCCCCCCAATACTAGGATTTTCTTTTCTCATTTTATTATCATCTTACAAGTTTGTTGGTATGTTTTGCTCATAATTCTAGTTGGCTGTCCACAGTTGGAAAAGTCAACCTTTTTTCACAATTATCTTGGTTTTATATTTGAAATCTTTAGAATCTGCTCTCTTGTCATGTTTATAAACTTTTATGTTTTATGGCACTTAAATTGAGAAAGAGTTTTATTGGGTAGTATACACTGGATGATCCAGAGTATATTGCCTATTGGTAACAATGAAATGACAGCTCAAACCTTAACTACAAACCAATTACTCTGTTCATTTCAATCTCATAATTCAAAACTATACAGAAGGACCTGATAACACTTAGTTTTGCGAAGGCCATCTAACTTGTATACTGATAATAATATTGGTTCAGAGAGATGCAGAAAATTAATATGGAGGAAAGTTCAGATAAATCATCTGATCTCCTTAGAGATATTTCTTTGTTCTGATGCTTTATATATGTCCAGACTCCCTAGGGGTAATCCCATAAGAACCTAGCCTTTGTACACGAAGTTGTTGACAATCCTAGTAACTAAAGTAGTCTGAAACTGGGGTCAATCCAGGAGGCAGAATCTCAGTGTCTTCCAATTAGGAGAATCTTTGAAAAGGCTGTTAATATTGCCAAGAGACACCTTTGAGCTATTCTGAGAACAGGATTCACTCCGAGGTGCTGAGAGCTATTAATTAAATTTCAGTGGTTTTTTTTTTTTTTTTTTTTTTTTTTGGTATTTTCACAGTTGGTAGAAATGTCAACATTATAATAATTACCCTATTCTATAGGCTATGAGGGCAGTGGTAGTACTTATTTTAGTCATTTGTGTGTTCTGAATATCAAAAACAGAGCCTAGCATACAAGAGGAACTTAAAAACAATGAGAAGCCGGGCGGTGGTGGCGCACGCCTTTAATCCCAGCACTCGGGAGGCAGAGGCAGGCGGATCTCTGTGAGTTCGAGGCCAACCTGGTCTACCAAGTGAGTTCCAGGAAAGGCGCAAAGCTACACAAAGAAACCCTGTCTCGAAAAAAACAAACAAACAATGAGAAAATGGATATATTTGTTGATATGCTCTGAGCAGATCTCCCTTAGAGACCCTGCTGTCAGTTGTGTTGGTTATCTTGTATTAAAACCAGAAAAGGAACTGCTAGGTAACATAGCAAGTTTATTTTGAGGTGTTACCTACCTGTTTTTCACAGTTTCTGTACCATAGTCTATTCCTCTTCCCTGGCAGTAGGCAAGTCCTTCAATTTCTTCAATAATTCTTACCAAATTTTTGTCTGTGTTATTGTTGTTGTGGTAGTGGTGGTGGTGGTTTTGTCATTAGCCATCCTCATGGGTTATGATGGTATCTCATATTATCTGGCATTACATTTCTGTACTTGTGAGCGATGTGATGTTGAACATCTTCACATAGGTATGTCAATTATACATATTAAATATGTCTGTCCAAGTCCTTTTCCCATTTACATTGGCTTTCATTGCTGTTTTAAGAGTCCTCTACATACATTGGGTAGTAACATATGATTTGCAAATATTTTCTCTCATTCTATGGCTTGTCTGTGTACTCTGTTGTTCTTATCTGCTGTTTGCATCTTTTTTAAACTTTCATTAAGTTTAATTTATCACTTTTTCTTTTAATTCTTAGGTATTTGATGGCATAACTAAGAAATCATTACCAATCCCAATATTAGGAAATTAGGAGGCTTTGAATCCATGGTTTTTGTGTTTTTGTTTTTGTTTATTTAGTTATTGCATGGTGATGGGTCTTACATTCAGTTCTTTGATCTATTTTAAGTTAGTTTTTCTGTGTGTCATTTAATAAGAAGCTCATTTTGTTATTTTGCATCTGAGTATTCTTATTGCCTTGCACTATGTTGTAAAAGTACAATCTTTTTCCTATTAAAAAAATCAATTGATGAACTGGACAGTTCTCATTGGAGAAATACAAATGGCCAAGCAGTGTATAAAAAAGTACTTAATATTATTAGCTATAGAGAAATTAAAATCAGAACTACATTAAGATTCCATCTCACTCCAGACAGAAGGGCAACTATGAAGAAATCAAACAGAAAATTCTGGTGATGCTATAGAAAAAAAATAGAAATCTATTCACTGTGGTGGGAATGTAAACTGGTACAGTCACTATAGAAAACAGGATATAGGTTTCTCAAAATACTTTAAAAAATAGAACTAGCATACAATACAACTGTGCCACACCTTGGTATACACCCAAAGGTATGTAAGTTAGTGTACAGAGACAATTGCCCATCCATGTTCTTTGATACACTATTCACAACAGCTAAGATACCAAACCAGCTTACAAGTGCACCAGCAGATGTACAGATAAAGAAAATGGACCACTTATATTTGTTACCATTTTATTTAAACCTCAAGAAGAACAAAATTACCACAATGGGGAGAGGAGGGCTGGAGATTATCAAATTAAGCAATGTAACCAACATTCAGAAAGACAAAAACCACATGTTTTATCTCATATGTGGAGTCAATAAATATTCACGTATGTAACATGAAATTGGTGAATATTAAATAGTGATAACCACAACTTGTGAGGTGAAAGACTCATTGAATAAGTTCTGTTTCTGGGCATTTAACTCTTGCCTCCTACTGGTAAATACAATAATGAAATAAATCCATAATTACACAACCTTTTAACTTTACAGCCTAAATGACAAGGAAGTAAAGTTTCTAGACCATTAATTCCCAATTTCACCATGTTCACCATCAACACTCCATTTTGAAATATTTAAATATCATTATTTAATGGTTTGTCATACCATAAAACATGTTTCCTAGGTTCCACTGTATTTTTCCCTACGTGGGTAATCAAATAAATCATAATAACCAATCACAATTTCTGATGTGGAAGAGAAAACCAGATCAGCAACTTAAAGTGATTTAATGTCAGAAAAATGTCTTAGTAGATTTAGATTTGTATCCCCATCTACTGTATGGATTACAATTATTAACTGAAATTCCTTATAGAGCTTTATTAGTTAGTGGCCACAGGAACAGCAAATTGGAATTCATTTCCCTGAATTTTGAAAATATATATTAAAAACAGTTTTAGGAAAAGTCAGGTCTGGTATCTGAGGTACTATTGTCACATCTAAAGATTTGGAGCTAGGATACACAAATAAGAGAGAACAATACAGTTTGTTTTTCTGTATCTGGGTTACCACAATGAGTATTTTAGATAAAGTCCTGGTTCCATCCATTTACCTGAAAGTGTCATGGTTTTATCTTTCTTTAGAGCTGAGTAGTATTGCATGGGTACTGTCTTTCCATTGTCCATTCATCAGCCGAAGGGCAAGTGGGGTGTTTCCATTTCCTGACTATTGTGAATAGACCAGCAGTGAACACAGCTGAGTATCTGAGGAGTAGGATGAGCCATACAGTGGGTCTATATTTAGCTTTTTAAGGATTCTCCACACTGATTTCCACAGTGCTGCACCAGTTTGCAATGCCTTTCACCAGTATTCATTGTCAATTGTTTTCTTGATTTTGGCCATCCTGACTGGGGTAGGATGAAATCTCAGACTTGTTTTAATTTGTAATCCCCTAATTGTTAAGAGTGATGAACACCTTTTGAGATATTTCTAAGCCATTTTTATTTATTTTGTTGAGAACTGTGTTCAGATCCACAGCCCATTTTTAAGTAGGTCCCTTTATACCTTGACTATTTTTTGAGTCCTTTATATATTCTGGATATTAATCCTCTATCACTATGTGAGCTTCCACCTCACTCCACATTTGCTATACATAAATGAGCTTTCTGGATTTACAAGGTCCCACTTGCCAACTGTTGACCTTGGAGTCTAGTCCAAAAGTACTTTCCCTACGCTCACATCCACTGCGGACCTGCTGCCCGTTCTGCTGCTGCTGTTGTTACAGAGTCAGTATTCAGGCCTCACACTGGTCTTTAATTCAACTGGAGTTGATGTTTGTACAAGAGAGAGTTACATGTTTTACTTAATTCTTCTACATGTGGACGTCCAGTTTTCCTAGCACCATTTGCTTAATGTGTTGGGGTTTTTTTGTTGTTGTTTCTTTGTTTGTTTGTTTTTGCCAGTGAGTTATTTTGACACGTCTATCTAATATCAGATGGCTATAGTCAAACTCGTGCATGTTTGAGTCCTCTATTGCTCCACTGCCTCCATGCTTCTTCTGTGCCCACACAATGTTGTTTTTATTACTCACACTCTGTAATAGATCTTGAGGTCTGGAATGGTAATTCCCCCAGATTTTTGTTCTTTTGCCCCAGATTGCTTTGGGTCATTTGTGATTCCATAGGAACTTTAGATTATTTTTTTTTCTATTTCAGTGAAGAATGAGATAGGAATTTTGATTGGGATTGCACTGAATCTGTACATTGCTTTAGGAAGAATGGTCATTTTCACAATATTAATTCTACTACTTCATGAGCAAGGGATATTTTTTCTTCTTCTAGTGTCCACCTCAGTCTCTTTCTTCAAAGATTTTGTTTTCATAGTAGAGGTCTTTCACCTCCTTGGTTATGTTTATTTTTATACATACATACATACATACATACATACATACATACATGGGAATGGGAGTGTTTCTATGATCTCTCTCAGTGTATTTGTTGTTGGTATATAAAAAGGCTAACGATTTTTGTTAAGCTGATTTTGTATACCACCACTTTGCTAAATTGTTGGTCATTTCTAGGAAAGTAAAAAGAGGACAAGGAGAGGAGAGCAGGAGCTCTAGAGAGGGAAACAGTCGGGTACAGTTGCTATAAGGAGGAACATGGGAAAGCATGGTTGGGGAAATTTCCTGGTGGGGAGGTGAATACAGAGGGAAGAAGAGGGGAGGGTATAAATAGCACTAAGAAAATTTGAAAAATCTAGAGCGAATCATATTATTTTATGTTTACTTAAAATTCCATATATATGGGGATATAGAAAGTTTAAATAAAGTTAAGCCACATGGGTGACAACGCTCTCCCCAAAAGCTGAAAACTACATAACAAAAACCCCCATGCCAGACATGGGAAACCTCCATTCTAGCTGTTGGTTGGGTGGAAACAAGCAAAACTATCTAGGCTATTGCCATTGCCCTTGGTTGCTCCCCCAAAAATCGAAAGTCCCTACTGCTGAAGATACTTGAAAGAGGACATGGAAGCATCAACCTGGATCTGACCCAGAAGCCTTCTCTCCGAGAACTAGCTTTCATAGGACCAGAAGATGCTCTCTTACCTTCAGCGAGAGAGAAGCAATCAAATGTCCTACCCACCTGTGATGTCTGTGACCCACA